>NW_019385072.1:593838-626395 GCF_000671375.1 Centruroides sculpturatus | reverse complement strand
CAGAGAATCAGACAATCTATCAATGGCATGGAGAGTATGGTTTGAACTATAGAAAATCACTACATGTATACTCTCAAGTTTATTAATCAAAATATTCTTTTATTAATTACATAACATTTTTCTTTCTTTATAATATACATTCTCTGTGTATGGTATAATACATACCTGAACCTCAGGCATTTAAAAATTCAATTTGAGTTCTGTATTCAATTTGGTTTCTGTTCTCTAATAGGCTTTTTGAGATTAAAAATTCCATTATAGAAAGTGAGTAATTTAAAAGATTTTTTTTTTATTCTTAATAAACTGTAGTCAATTTTGTAATATTTTATAAAATATATTTATAGATTTAATATATCCTTAAAAATGATCCCAGAAAAAAAACCAATAAAAATGAATAAAAAAAGAATTGTGGGGTGTGGCTGTGTTGGAGGACACAACCGTGTGTTTTACATGAATACATGTACGTTAATAGGTAATATTTTTATGTTTCCAGCACCGTTTCACTCTATCATATGGTGTTTTATGGGTATCACTGGATTACTCTTGAGAAGCCCTTTCCAATTGTATTAAGTTTTCTTAATTTTTAACTTTAAACCATATATATTCACCATAACTATTCCACACTTATATTTTGTGTACGCAATCGATAAATACTGATGAGAGCTGTAAATTGAAACTCAAACGAGCATCATAGCTTCTTCGAGTCAAAATGTATACTAAACGGAAAGTATGTGAGGCGGTGAAACGACCTCAAAATGGCAGCGCTTCCCCCTCTGCCACGCGCGATGCGTCACAGTCTCCACTCAACATAATGAATTGTTTGATTCTTTAACTATCGAGTGGTGTAATTAAATTTTAGATGTAGATGATAGATACATAGCTGCAATGCCAAACTCTATCCCCTGATTTTGTTATCATCAGTTTTCTGAATTGCCTAACACTACGGAAGCAAATTTAAAGACGTATTCCCATCAAAAATGTATATTTTTATACAATGTAACAAAACATATCTGTATATATAGATATATTATTATTGTAGTTTTTCTTTTTAAAAAAACATAATATAACTGTAAAAGAACTCGTAACCCAAAAAGTACGTAGTTTAAAATGAAGAGGAACAGAACTGTCCGAAATGCATATTTAATAAAATATCAATAGAATAGCCCAAAAATGTCCCGCTGTGTCCAATTGAAAACATTCCCCAAAAGATGTGATAAGTCCTCAAACTAGAAGCCAATATATAAGCTTGATAGCATTAAATTCTATAAATGTACTTTAACTTTTATGCTTTAGACCAGTGTTTTTCAACCTTCTTGAATACGCGACCCCTTTACAAGTTAGAAACTTCTGGCAACCCCCCAAGACCATATTAAAACTATAACAGTGATTTTAAAAACTACGTACTGTATTTAATTTTCTTTCTGTTGAGACCTAATTATCAATTAAAAAACCAATTATACTGTAAAATAAACAGGTACAGCCTTCTACCTGAAATTGTAGGTTTTTTTTTATTGTTGTGTAGGACCTACAAACACTTGTCTTTTTCTTTTACCCGCGATCCCCCGTGTAAGGCTTTGTGACCCGCAGGTTGAAAAACATTGCTTTAGACCACGTCAGTTTGATAATATTAGACAATTGATGATAATATCCATGATCACAATAAGCAGATTCTTCTATAATTAAATAAAATATTAAAACATAATTATATAAACTAACCTTTCTGCTATCTTCTTCATTTCAACATCATTTTCTTTTGCAAAATCAAGCAGTTCTCTATTAATAAGTTACCATAATTATTATTATATTTCAATTAAAATTACATAAATTTTACATATTTTCTAAACCAAACTTATGGAATCAAAATGATACATTTTAAACATATAAATAGAACAAACTGTAATTTTTATAATTAAAATTATATATGTTTATTATAAAAATATTACTTCTTAAGTTTAAAGCACTTATTTTTTTCAAGACTTTAAGGTATTCTGTTCATTTTTATTTAAATAAAATAAATAATTTGGATATATATTTAAATAATATATCTAAAAATATATCACAATCATAGATTAAAATAAATTATAGATAGATGACAAATACAAGATATATTTTATAGTAATAGATTAAAGGTATTAAAAATTTTATTAACCGATACTTTCTGAATTAATAATTAATATTTGTAAGTCAATGGATTTGTACTTCAACAAAAACTCAAAATTCCTGACAAGTGAAAAAGATAAAGTTCAAGGACACCTTTTACATATTAGAAAGGTTTGACCAATGTTTTCAACGTAAAAACGTGTACGTCAGACGTTCAGTGCCGCCTTCCTGTGAGTATAGAAGTTCGACAATGGCGTTTGGATAGTCAGTGGAATCATGCTCGACATTCCAAACACCATTGTCAAACTTCTATACTCACAGGAAGGCAGCGCTGAACGTCCGACGTACACGTTTTCGAGTTGAAAACGTCGGCCGCAACCTCTCTAATGACCATACATTAGGCTATTGTATTCGAATTTCGTGGTTCACTTCACACCCACAGGCTTCCGGACAAATGTTCCTATTCATGCGTAAGACTTGATGTCAACCATTTATTCTTGCAAACGTCACAATTCTGTCAAAGCAATAGTGGATCCAGAAAAACCCAAAGGGGCTAACTCAAAAATTAAAAAAATATTTGAATACAGTCGACCCCCCCTATAACACTGTTGGTAATTCCGTTTTATACAAATTGCATGTTATACGAGTTATTTAGATTTTACAAATACGTGTGCCGTTCACAGCCGAGCACACGTATTTGTAAAATCTAAATAACTCGTATAACATGGAATTCATATAAAACGGAATTACCAACAGTGTTATAGGGGGTCGACTGTAATTAATAAAGATCTTTTATTGACACGTACTGTACACGACGATTCTATTGAGGATGGTCCAATAAACCAAATTTTCCATCGTAAAAATTTTTAAAAACAGCGTTTTGAAGTTCGAACAGATAAATTTAATTTTTTTCTGTATTAACAATAGTACTGTTGTTGTTTGTGTATTTTTTCCAGTAATTATAAACGCAGTAAAATTTTTATACAGTGGATGGAATCCGTTTATTATGGTCAATTGGGACTTGCGACTTTTGATAATAAAACCGGTTGATAATATTAAGCCGAAGATAAAAAATTTTCATTTAACGCAATTTAACTCAACAACTGTTTTTTAACTCAGCAGATCACAAAATTAAACTAGAAAAATCTCAACAGGAATGTTCATCCGCAAAGTAGCTTCAAATAATGATCTACAGTATACAGTAGTTATTTTTTACGAATTATGCTGTTATGTATAACAGAGGGAAAGTATGGGGCTCGGGAAAAAAATGACCGCAAAATTTTTACATTCTGTTTTAATAAAATAATGATATCGTAAACTGTTAGAAACAAAACTAAATATATACTATTCTATTATTATGCGATTGTAACAAATATTTTATTATTATCTGTTTTTTTGGAAAGTTAAGAATATTATTTATAGAATATATCTTTTTGAGTGATAGAAAATCAAACAAATGACTTCCCAAACGCATGATCGTAGTTGCTCTTACTGGAAGTACACGTGAACAGAAGAATGAAAGAAAAATATAACACATGATAAAATGGCATTATTATTTGGACAAAAACAAAAAAAATTACTACTTGATTATTTTGTAATAAACTGATTTCTTGCAAATTTTTCTCAGATTTGAACATTTATAAAATTGCTATATTTTTAAGTTTTACTTCTCTTATAAATTCCTAAATCCCAATTTGGTTGGAACAATTCTGATTTTGACTTCCTGTCCCGCGGCCTTGAGTAGTCTGTAATTTTGTTCCGATCTTTCACTGTTACTTGCTTTTATATTAATTCGCATTTATTGTATTTTTTTATTCATTTATATTAATAAAACATTTTTATTTCTCTAGTTGTCTTTAAATGCACCGCGACTTGAAAAATCCATTATGCATTCCAAAAGAAATTATTTCAAAAGTCTAATCTCTTTTAAAAAAAAAGAGACCTTTCTGAAGGAAAGCTGAGGAATGTCACCAGGGCTCAAAACGGCAGAACTCACATCAACAAGAGAGACTAAAAAGCAATAATTTCCACAAAATGATTGCCTGAAATTACAACCTAGCGATATCTTTTTGAAGACCTTGACACATATTTTAACGAATACAAAACAGGCTGCAACTACTAGTAGTACCAAGACTGCTTTCTGGAACACATCACTACGAAGCGCTATAGCCCAATAGCGCTTGACGACTGTATGGCCGAGTACAAGGAGGCAACCTACCGCTCTGGGGGACCATGGTTCGTGTCCGGACGGGTCGATAAATCCCCAGGAATTTTTCGAGAAGTGGTCTGTCCGGATATGTCGGCCCCGTCCCTCACCATCCGGCTGTCCCTTTATAAGCTGGCCGAACCCACAATGGACTTGCGAAAAGAGGCCCTCTTAGTGCTTCTTTTCGCAGGGCGGAAAGAGTTTAAAAAATAAAATAAAAAATAAAAAGCCCAGTAGCGCTTGTTCAACAAGAATAAGAAACCGAAAAAAATGATACTGTGTTTTTTTTTTAACTCTTTCCAACCTGTTAGCACTAGGAGGGCCTCTTATAGTAGACCCATTACGGGTTCGGCCAGGTCCACAATGGGGCAATCGGGTGGTGAGGGCCGGGGCCCGACATATCCGAACGGATCACTCGCTGAAAAATACTTGGGGATTTCTCTGACCTAAATTCATTAAAATATTTATATCAAAAAGCATCACATTATAAAGGCAGAATGAACTAAGAATTTGTGTGTTTTAACTTTTCTTTTACAAAGAACTTCTTCCATGCCGAAGCTAAACCATCAGCATCCCTTGCATTGATACAGCCGTCCCTTAAAGTACATACAACATATATACACAATTTATTTGTCATTCTGTTTTCATTCATCTACAAAATCAGCCATTTTCTTCGTTGGAAGCGCGAGCACTGGAAGCGACGATCAAACTGACTTGGTAGCTGCTTCTTGCACATACTTTACTGTACGTGTAGAAGCGTTATCTGGTGGTCGCTACACGCTAAACACGGTTACTCCGGACGAGCACATTTGCTTGAACCAGTTTGCCCCCTCTGCTTGGAAGCGCGTTCACGCTCGCGGTCGCTGGTCGTTGCCACGTAGGACGTAGCCTAATCCCTACTTCCGCTCCATAATAGAGAGGTTGCGGCCGACGTTTTCAACGCGAAAACGTGTACTTCGGACGTTCAGCGCCGCCTTCCTGTGAGTATAGAAGTTCGACAATGGCGTTTGGATAGTCAGTGGAATCATGCTCGACATTCCAAACACCATTGTCAAACTTCTATACTCACAGGAAGGCAGCGCTGAACGTCCGACGTACACGTTTTCGAGTTGAAAACGTCGGCCGCAACCTCTCTAATGACCATACATTAGGCTATTGTATTCGAATTTCGTGGTTCACTTCACACCCACAGGCTTCCGGACAAATGTTCCTATTCATGCGTAAGACTTGATGTCAACCATTTATTCTTGCAAACGTCACAATTCTGTCAAAGCAATAGTGGATCCAGAAAAACCCAAAGGGGCTAACTCAAAAATTAAAAAAATATTTGAATACAGTCGACCCCCCCTATAACACTGTTGGTAATTCCGTTTTATACAAATTGCATGTTATACGAGTTATTTAGATTTTACAAATACGTGTGCCGTTCACAGCCGAGCACACGTATTTGTAAAATCTAAATAACTCGTATAACATGGAATTCATATAAAACGGAATTACCAACAGTGTTATAGGGGGTCGACTGTAATTAATAAAGATCTTTTATTGACACGTACTGTACACGACGATTCTATTGAGGATGGTCCAATAAACCAAATTTTCCATCGTAAAAATTTTTAAAAACAGCGTTTTGAAGTTCGAACAGATAAATTTAATTTTTTTCTGTATTAACAATAGTACTGTTGTTGTTTGTGTATTTTTTCCAGTAATTATAAAAGCAGTAAAATTTTTATACAGTGGATGGAATCCGTTTATTATGGTCAATTGGGACTTGCGACTTTTGATAATAAAACCGGTTGATAATATTAAGCCGAAGATAAAAAATTTTCATTTAACGCAATTTAACTCAACAACTGTTTTTTAACTCAGCAGATCACAAAATTAAACTAGAAAAATCTCAACAGGAATGTTCATCCGCAAAGTAGCTTCAAATAATGATCTACAGTATACAGTAGTTATTTTTTACGAATTATGCTGTTATGTATAACAGAGGGAAAGTATGGGGCTCGGGAAAAAAATGACCGCAAAATTTTTACATTTTTAGACTCATGGATGGCACCATGAAACATCGAGAAATGCAAAAAAAATTTCGGAGATTTTTCTGTATTTATGGATGCAATTCTATTAAATAACTAGGTTCTTAAATAATATTAAATACGTAATTTACCAGAAAATTAACTGTCTATAATTTTAATTTATCCAATTACTGGCGTAACATCTGAAAATAGTAAATTATTACACACAATATTACATAAAGAATCATAAAATGATTAGATAATGTTGAACTTTTTTAAAGAATAATCTACCACAAAAATTGTAATTACAAATGAAACAGTTCTATTGTTTTAAAATCGATTATTAATACATTTAAAAGTATAACAGAATATTAAGTGATTATTTTGAATTAAATATCTAAACTTACGAGTGTAATTTTTATAATGTTATGAAATAACATTATAAAAATTATTCTTTAGCATCCGAAATTCCGCCTGAAGTAATTGCAAAAGTTGCTTCGTTTTCAGGCATATCAGGGCTGTCATAAATTTTAGCAATTCTCAATTCTCCTCTACCTTTTCTCAAACTGATTCTCGTGGTTGAAGCATGAGCCAAAATATGACCTCCAATAGGTTTCTTTGGATCTGCTTGAAACGACATAGTCGCACCTGGATCTGCAGTCATTTGATTAGTAATAAAAATCGCTACGTTATATTCTTCAGAAATTTTCTGTAATTTCGATAACATCTGGGCCAATTTTTGTTGTCGATCAGCTAATTCTCCTCTGCCACTATAATCTACGCGGAAAAGTGCCATAATCGAGTCTATAATCAGAAGACGATAGATTCCGCCTTCTTCGTGAAATTTTGCAGCCACGTGATCCAGAATTTCATACTGATGTTCGCTGGTGAAAGCTCGAGTGTAGAGAATGTTTTCCAACACGGCTTCGTGATCCAAATTAAAGCGATCGGCTATATCACGGAGACGATCTGGGCGAAAAGTATTTTCTGTATCTATAAAAATCGCTTTTCCTCCTGGATAATTATTGCCTGGAATTTGGCAAGTGACACATAGAGTGTGAGATAGTTGAGTTTTTCCAGTTCGAAATTCTCCGAATGCTTCTGTAATTGCCATACTTTCGATTCCTCCTCCTAAAAGTTTATCCAACTCCTGACTACCGGTGGTTACACGATAAATTTGCTTTCGATTTTCGCTGACTTGCAATGCTGTTAAGAAATTCGAAGAACCTATTTTACTTGCAATTTCTTTTATTTTTTCCACTTTAGCTTCCGATAATCCTTTAATTGAAGTTAATCTCTTCTTTGTATTCATCTGTATACCCTTAATTGTACACACGCCTGAAGATTTCAGCTTTTTGATATCGGCGACATTTATTCCATGATTCTGTAAAATGTCCACGTCTTGAAAAAACGATTCGTCTTCGTCGTTTTGAGTTAAATCTTCTTCCACTACTTGATCTACGTAACTCATTTTGATCTTCCTTTCAATTTAGTCTAAACTGAATCAAAACAGTCAAACTGTCAAACCTGAATTTCCCCGATGTTAACTCTCAATTCCCTTTTAAGGAAGAAAATTCCCTAGACCACTAATCGGAGACTGCATAGCATCGATGTCGACATGTCAATTTTGTCCTCGCAATCTTTACAGGTTGCATTAATATTAGAAATGCAAGAAAAAAATTAAATCTGAAAATATTTTTTCGTTTGTTTTATTTTTTTTTTGATATAAAGATTAATGATCTGTAATGTGATTCTTTATTCTTATATATAAAAATCTCGCATTAAACGTTGTTTCATAATTTGTGAGTATACTGAATCAAAAATATTATTAGAGTATAAAATTCCTTAGAAATATTATAAAAATAATATAAAAATTCTAATAAAATATTATTAGAGTTTTAAATAATATTTTTTCCCCCATTTTTCTTTTACTCTTTAAAATTCCCTAGTTTCGGGAATTTTCCCTACATTACTTGCTCGAATGATTCCTTATGATCGTCTGCTTCTTTATTAGACGTCATCGTTATAATTTTAAATATTAAGTTAAACTAAAGTATGCTTTAAATACAAATATTAATTTTATGCTGAGATGAATTTAATTAATAAACATTTTAAACAAAGTAAATCCTAATAAATTATATGTTTAAATAGAGGTCGCAAGTGATCGATTTGAATTTTGTTCGTCTTACAACGTGTAGTGTTTTATAATAGTGGAAGTAACATTATAACAAATTTAATCTTTATCATGTCCGATTCTGACTCTGATAGAACGATAGATTCTGATGAACTGAGAGAATCGTTAAATACTAGTAAAATCCATTCAGTTCGAAGTCATTCTAGTAAGCTGCATGAAATATCATCATCTGATGACGATGAAAAACGTAATCGTAAAGTGAATAAATCGAAGAAGGATGAAAATAAAACGGAGAACAGAAAGGAAGTAGACAAAAGACCTCTCTGTAAATATGGAGAAAAATGTTATCGAAAAAATGCAAAACATCGTGAACAATTCAGGCATTTTGGTGAGTTTTCACACACAAAGCTAAAGTGACCAGACGTCCCGGATTAACCGAGACCATCCCGGCTTGGAAAAATGTCCTGAGTTTGTCCCGTTTTTATTTATAAGTAAATTGTTCATATTAAAAAATTTAAAAGATTTAATTTATGCAAAATTGCTTCAAAGAATCCTCATTTAACATTTATTATATATAGGATATTCCCTCCTAGTAAATTACTGCAATGTTACTTATGTAGAGATTTAGCTATGCATAGTGCTATTACATAAATCCTACACTAAAGGTGTGACTATGCAGATGTGAGCGAGTGAGAAGAGGTGATGAGTTGCACCCCAATAAAGTGACCAGATGTCTGAAATTAGGCAGGATGGTTTTGCTTTTTAATATGCTGTCCCAAATTTTAAACTGTTTGAAAAATGTCAATATTCATTGCATAAATTGTAATTCAAAGATGAATAATATTGTATGTGAATTAAATCATAAAAGTTTTAATATTCAACTTATAGAAACAGTAGCCAAATTGGTGATTTATTGTTTGGTCTGTCACAGCTGTTCAACAGACAGCGATGAATGTTTACAGTATGTGGTCATGCGAATGATGATTTTTGCTAATTATCTGAATTAAAAAATAAATCGCTTAATTATAGATTAATTGTTGGTAAGTCAGAAATAGTACACTGGAATCGATTGTGCAACTCATATGACATCATGTCGAAGCACCTGGCCTAAAAGTTCTGCTTTTTGTTTCATGATTTGGCCACTTTACTCAGAGCTCAGGAATTCAATATTGTACTTAAGGCCTACCAGTGACTGAGTGGATAAAACCACTGAATACTGGTAGTTGGTCATGGGTTTGCATCTCACCAATGAGCTGGCCATGTGAAGTTTTCCAAGTTTTCTTCATGTTAGTAACACCTAAATAGGGGCCAGTTTCTCATAAAAGACCACCTGGGAGACATTCCCCCTGGCAGATTGACCACCCATGTGCTGCGTTGTCATAATCGAATAAAACCAAAACCAATACTGTACTTAAGACCCAATTAAATTCAGTTTTATGCCTTAAATCAATCCCATATTTTAAACTATTATTTCAGATTTCAATGTTGTGTGCATTGGAATAATAGTATAAAATTTGACTAAAAATATGTATAGATTTAAGGCATACTTTTGCTTTACCATATTTTAAATATGATAAGACCTGACTGCAAGGGAACATATGGCAAAGAAGACTTAAATTTTTTCAAATTTCTTTTAAATAAATTATCAAAAGGTGTGTCAAATTAAATAGATTACAAAAAAAAGCAGTGAAAGTGTATTCTTTTTTACATTTTAGAAATAAAGATTTTNCAGCAAATTCGTAAAATTTTTGTTTATTTTGAACAATCCGGATAATCGAAAATCCGGATAATAGAGGTTCTACTGTATTGTGTTTTTGGTGAAATTAAGCTGAACTGAGGCTTTATTAGTTTTTTTTTTTTTTTTGAAGATGGATATTACTCCCAAAAAGCACACTAAGATTGTTACTTTGAGTGAACACACATCAATGACTCAAAGAGATGTTGCCAAGAAGTGTGATATGAGTTTAGGAGCTGTAAACAAGATTTTGAAGCAAAAAAGGGACACTGGGACGATTGAGGTGAACAGAAATGGGAAATGTGGAAGGAAAAGAAAGACAACAGCTAGGGATGAAGCTTTTTTAATAAGGGAAAGTAAATTAAACCCTAGGAAAACCGGTCAAGAACTTCAAGACTTAGCACACGCTGGAGTTATTGTTCATGACTCCACTGTAAAAAAACAACTTATAGAAAGTGGAAGAAAAATGGTTAGACCTAAAAAGAAACAGTTATTGACTGCTGCCATGATAAAAAAAAAAATGATATGACTGGGCAAAAGATATGTGAGCTGGACTGTTGAAGATTGGAGGAAAGTGTTGTTTTCAGATGAGAGCCATTTTTTGGTACAAAGACAGCGATCTTGTTACGTTAGAAAAAGTGACAACAAAAAACTTACGGCAGCTCATATTGATCAAACAGTTAAACATCCATTAAAGATATTCTGTGGCTGCTTTTCTTATAAAGGTACCGGATCCTTTGTGCCGGTCGAAGGCATGATGAACTTGCAAAAATACAGACTTGTTAGAACAAAGATTGGAAGTTGAATTAGGAAAAGTTGATGCCAATGATCAAGCAGTCAGTATTTCAACAAGACTCAGCTCCTTGTCATATTTCCAAGGTTATGATTAAACATTTCAAAGATAAAAAGATATCGTGCCAATTTCATCACATTGGAAATTCACCAGATCTTAATAGTAAAAGCTAGACTTTGTAAAATAGATTGCACAAAAAAAAAACAAAACTGATTGAGGCTGTAATCCAGATATGGTTTTGAGATCAGCAAATAACAGAAATCTGTAAAAAACATTGATTCCATGCCAAAACATGTTCAAGAAATTATTAAAGCCAAATACATATTTCATATTAAAACAATTTAAATTGTTTTAATATGTATTTTTTGATTCTATTCCTCTTTAACCAATAAATGTTTTTTTTTTGTTTTTCAAATTTTCATTTGTGCTTACATTAATTCGCACAATACTGTATGTGGATGAGAATCCCACTTAGCAATATTAACATGCTTTTTATGGTTACAGTTCCAAATTCAAAAACCAGTAAATAAAAGGTCTATCAGAAGCCCAGATAGTACAGCAATGATGCATGAATATATATCATTAGTTAGTTGTAAGTTTGAACTATAATCCAGGAATTGCTCTTCAAGAATTTCTAAAATTATTACTTATTAAAATTCTAAACTACAAGTAGCTGATAACAAATTCATCACAGCAATTTATTGCAAGGCTACTTACGCCCCCCTATTCATACCTTCCAATTCAGTGTATCCATGGTCATATAAGACATCTGCATTCCGCACGCTGGTGGCCAGAGCCTACTCCCATTCTATACATTTGTCAGATACCAACAAGGAACTGGAACATCTAAAACAAATAGCATCCAACCACGGATATGGCTGCATGTTTATCAACAATCTGGCATCGAAATATCTAGATCAGTCATCTAACAATGTTAACAAAGCAGAAGCAAATCGAGTGATCTTAGACTACGAACCAATGCTACATCGCATAAATAGAAGGACTGCAAATAATTAAAACGTACTCCTTACCGATAGAAGGAAACCCACTGTTTTCCACCTTCTCTCAAATGCAAAGGATGGCACTGAAGACACTCTGGCTCCTGGGATTTACCACATCCCTCTACATGATGAGAGGTTTGACAGAATACTATCTTACATAGAATACACATACAAATCGCTGGAAGCCAGACTTAAAGATCACAAATATGACGTGCTAAAAGGTAACATCACTATGGCTTTAAGCACGGTATGTCAGTGATCCGGGGATTCCCCCATTAGAACCAGGCCGAGCTAATACACAAGGTCTTCGACAGGCAAAGTATTAAAATTTTAGAAGCAGTGGAGTTCTACAAGGTGAGCAGGAGTGGAACCTGCATAAATACGAATGTCATTCATGTATCATCTGTGTGGAAACACTATCTAGACTCATAATATACATCATACATGATATGTCAGTCATTTTTCATTCTTTTAAAATTTCAAGGCAGATACGTTCTATTTATAGAACAGTTTTTTCAGTTTGTATTTCCTGAGGAAGGCCAATAAATTTAGTGCCGAAAATGTTTGATCTTTATTACTTTTATTTGCTGGAAAGTTTGAATTTAGGTGTGATTTGTGACTCTACAGTTCCAGTTTATGTGAGGTTGTATTTATTTTTTATTAAAATTCACAAGATCAGAGGCTACACTAAAATAAAGAAAAAATATCTTCACAATTTCATCCTTTTTTTTTATACTTTTGAAATCAGTTAAAGTCAATACGAAAAAAATGTAAAAATGCCTTGTGTTAGCAATATTATGACAGGAAACAATCTCCAAATACAGGGGGACTCCACTGTAGTCATCATCATCTTTGCTTTCAAATTACTATTTAATTTAAAGTGCAAAAAAGAATAAATAGTGAAGACTTCTTTTTAGTGTTTTTTATGAACATGTTAATTTTAATTATAACTGTTGTTCTGGCTTTTTATTATCATCATCATCATACTTATTAATTAAAAACCAGTAAAGTAATGGCAGTTTGTGTATCATATTTTTCTTAATAAATTGACTCAAAATCTAAGTATTAACAACCACAAAATATAAAATACACATGTTATTGAAAACATTATTCAAAATACAGCCCTATACTAAACAAAACTTATTAAAATTGTAAAATACAAAAATTTTATCAAAAATCAAATAAAGGCCTATTCATTACTTTACCGTTTAAGTATAAATATATGTAACTTGCTAAAATCTTTCATTTTATTATGTTATCAAAATAGTTCCATTTTTATGGTGTTTTTTTATAATTGGTGAAATATTCTATGTGAGGTTTCATGTGCAGATAACAAATCAAACAATTTATTTTGTAGTAAATTTAGAAATTTATTACAGGATGAATCTGCAGATTATTTTTGGTTAGGCTGATATTTTCTGAAATATATTTTTATCAAAACCTTATATCATAAATATTCCTGTCCTTTTCTAGTCTAATTCTATAATATAAAATTATGACACAGATTAAATAATTATACAATTTCACAAAAATCCACATTAGTCAGCAATTATAATTAATGTAGGTGAAGAAGTAAAGATGCAGAAATACATTCTTTATAAATGTTTTATACTTTTGATAAAAAATTACTTTATATATTTAATCTACTAAATTTAAAGTTATTAATTCAAAACATATTCTAAGAGCTTAAAAATCAACTAAGTGCACAAAAAACATTCAAATATGAAATGAAAAAAAAATACATTTAACAAATTTTTCATTTATCAATATTTGATATAGTAACGTATTAATTTATTATAAAAATATCCACACTTGATTATTTTCTGTGAATTAAAGAAATCAGTTTTTAAAATATTAAAACAAATATGATGAATCATCTAAAGAAAAAGAACAAGTGCCAATACATTTTTAGCACTAAATAGATGAATTTGCTCATAAAATATGATAGATTATTACATAATAATCTAAGTTTCATTCAATTTAACTCTGAGTGAATGTGTAATATATTCATATTTAATGATTTAAATGAAATGAATATATAATCTCAATGCAAGGAGAGATGTAAGTTTTAGTATTGGATTTATTTCAGTAAAACTAAGAGATCAAATATCTTTTTCTTTTCTTTTTTGGTCTGGCATTTCTCCAATATTCATTGACAAGGATGAGAAGGTATCTTAACAACTATATGTATGAAAAATAAAATCAACCTTCAAAATCAGAAGTTATTTTATCAACTTTCAACGTAGCTAAATTTAAATGAAAGAAAGAATCACTAATCAAGAATTTCCTTTCTGATGTTTTTTTACTTTTATGTATAAAGAATCACAATCAAAGAACTAATATCTATCAGACAAAATCAATCATCATACTTGGAACATTATTAAATTCATAATAAATCGAACAAGATAATACATAACCAGTTTATCTAGTAAGTTTAAGTCGCGAATAAAAAACTATTAGTTGTTTATTAGAATATTTTGATAAAATTTAAGAATTCCATAAATTTTTAAATAAATTATAACGATTAGGCCTAATTGTCATTCAATCGAAATAATTTTTTTTCGAAATAAATGCAAACAGACAAAACAATAGTATTATGTTATAAAAACTATTCAATAAATATTTATTAATTATTTATAACGTTTAATTAATGTTTTGGTTAGCCACTCCCCATTATAATTTAATTTGAAATGATTAGAAACATTTTTACGACGTTACACACCTTTCCGTAGATGAGCACTGGACTGATGTTGTTGTTATCTTCGTCCGGTGGCATTAAAGAACTAACGTTTCGAACAATTTAAATATTTCGATAAGTTTCGTACTATATAGGCGGGAAACGAACAAAATGGCGACCGTCACTCTCGTAATGTCGTGTTTAGCCAAAACGAGATAATACGGGAAGGATCACATCTCCAGTAAAGAAATTACCCTTGTGTGAAAAGTGTGAAAAATAAAGAAAATAATTCGATAAAATAAGTTTTAGCTGAAATATTTAATTTATAATTATTTAATACGTAATTGTATTTTTTAAATGAAATAAAAATTATTATTGTAAAAATTTTGAAACTAAAATTTTATAATTATTTATTTTGAAATTTATATTATAAATTTATTATTTATAATATAAAATTGTGAATTATATTTTATACAATCCTATAAATAATATTTAAGTAATATCATCAGTTTTAATCAAATAATCTGTTTTAATAAAATAATGATATCGTAAACTGTTAGAAACAAAACTAAATATATACTATTCTATTATTATGCGATTGTAACAAATATTTTATTATTATCTGTTTTTTTGGAAAGTTAAGAATATTATTTATAGAATATATCTTTTTGAGTGATAGAAAATCAAACAAATGACTTCCCAAACGCATGATCGTAGTTGCTCTTACTGGAAGTACACGTGAACAGAAGAATGAAAGAAAAATATAACACATGATAAAATGGCATTATTATTTGGACAAAAACAAAAAAAATTACTACTTGATTATTTTGTAATAAACTGATTTCTTGCAAATTTTTCTCAGATTTGAACATTTATAAAATTGCTATATTTTTAAGTTTTACTTCTCTTATAAATTCCTAAATCCCAATTTGGTTGGAACAATTCTGATTTTGACTTCCTGTCCCGCGGCCTTGAGTAGTCTGTAATTTTGTTCCGATCTTTCACTGTTACTTGCTTTTATATTAATTCGCATTTATTGTATTTTTTTATTCATTTATATTAATAAAACATTTTTATTTCTCTAGTTGTCTTTAAATGCACCGCGACTTGAAAAATCCATTATGCATTCCAAAAGAAATTATTTCAAAAGTCTAATCTCTTTTAAAAAAAAAGAGACCTTTCTGAAGGAAAGCTGAGGAATGTCACCAGGGCTCAAAACGGCAGAACTCACATCAACAAGAGAGACTAAAAAGCAATAATTTCCACAAAATGATTGCCTGAAATTACAACCTAGCGATATCTTTTTGAAGACCTTGACACATATTTTAACGAATACAAAACAGGCTGCAACTACTAGTAGTACCAAGACTGCTTTCTGGAACACATCACTACGAAGCGCTATAGCCCAATAGCGCTTGACGACTGTATGGCCGAGTACAAGGAGGCAACCTACCGCTCTGGGGGACCATGGTTCGTGTCCGGACGGGTCGATAAATCCCCAGGAATTTTTCGAGAAGTGGTCTGTCCGGATATGTCGGCCCCGTCCCTCACCATCCGGCTGTCCCTTTATAAGCTGGCCGAACCCACAATGGACTTGCGAAAAGAGGCCCTCTTAGTGCTTCTTTTCGCAGGGCGGAAAGAGTTTAAAAAATAAAATAAAAAATAAAAAGCCCAGTAGCGCTTGTTCAACAAGAATAAGAAACCGAAAAAAATGATACTGTGTTTTTTTTTTAACTCTTTCCAACCTGTTAGCACTAGGAGGGCCTCTTATAGTAGACCCATTACGGGTTCGGCCAGGTCCACAATGGGGCAATCGGGTGGTGAGGGCCGGGGCCCGACATATCCGAACGGATCACTCGCTGAAAAATACTTGGGGATTTCTCTGACCTAAATTCATTAAAATATTTATATCAAAAAGCATCACATTATAAAGGCAGAATGAACTAAGAATTTGTGTGTTTTAACTTTTCTTTTACAAAGAACTTCTTCCATGCCGAAGCTAAACCATCAGCATCCCTTGCATTGATACAGCCGTCCCTTAAAGTACATACAACATATATACACAATTTATTTGTCATTCTGTTTTCATTCATCTACAAAATCAGCCATTTTCTTCGTTGGAAGCGCGAGCACTGGAAGCGACGATCAAACTGACTTGGTAGCTGCTTCTTGCACATACTTTACTGTACGTGTAGAAGCGTTATCTGGTGGTCGCTACACGCTAAACACGGTTACTCCGGACGAGCACATTTGCTTGAACCAGTTTGCCCCCTCTGCTTGGAAGCGCGTTCACGCTCGCGGTCGCTGGTCGTTGCCACGTAGGACGTAGCCTAATCCCTACTTCCGCTCCATAATAGAGAGGTTGCGGCCGACGTTTTCAACGCGAAAACGTGTACTTCGGACGTTCAGCGCCGCCTTCCTGTGAGTATAGAAGTTCGACAATGGCGTTTGGATAGTCAGTGGAATCATGCTCGACATTCCAAACACCATTGTCAAACTTCTATACTCACAGGAAGGCAGCGCTGAACGTCCGACGTACGCATTTTCGAGTTGAAAACGTCGGCCGCAACCTCTCTAATGANCATAGCTGCAATGCCAAACTCTATCCCCTGATTTTGTTATCATCAGTTTTCTGAATTGCCTAACACTACGGAAGCAAATTTAAAGACGTATTCCCATCAAAAATGTATATTTTTATACAATGTAACAAAACATATCTGTATATATAGATATATTATTATTGTAGTTTTTCTTTTTAAAAAAACATAATATAACTGTAAAAGAACTCGTAACCCAAAAAGTACGTAGTTTAAAATGAAGAGGAACAGAACTGTCCGAAATGCATATTTAATAAAATATCAATAGAATAGCCCAAAAATGTCCCGCTGTGTCCAATTGAAAACATTCCCCAAAAGATGTGATAAGTCCTCAAACTAGAAGCCAATATATAAGCTTGATAGCATTAAATTCTATAAATGTACTTTAACTTTTATGCTTTAGACCAGTGTTTTTCAACCTTCTTGAATACGCGACCCCTTTACAAGTTAGAAACTTCTGGCAACCCCCCAAGACCATATTAAAACTATAACAGTGATTTTAAAAACTACGTACTGTATTTAATTTTCTTTCTGTTGAGACCTAATTATCAATTAAAAAACCAATTATACTGTAAAATAAACAGGTACAGCCTTCTACCTGAAATTGTAGGTTTTTTTTTATTGTTGTGTAGGACCTACAAACACTTGTCTTTTTCTTTTACCCGCGATCCCCCGTGTAAGGCTTTGTGACCCGCAGGTTGAAAAACATTGCTTTAGACCACGTCAGTTTGATAATATTAGACAATTGATGATAATATCCATGATCACAATAAGCAGATTCTTCTATAATTAAATAAAATATTAAAACATAATTATATAAACTAACCTTTCTGCTATCTTCTTCATTTCAACATCATTTTCTTTTGCAAAATCAAGCAGTTCTCTATTAATAAGTTACCATAATTATTATTATATTTCAATTAAAATTACATAAATTTTACATATTTTCTAAACCAAACTTATGGAATCAAAATGATACATTTTAAACATATAAATAGAACAAACTGTAATTTTTATAATTAAAATTATATATGTTTATTATAAAAATATTACTTCTTAAGTTTAAAGCACTTATTTTTTTCAAGACTTTAAGGTATTCTGTTCATTTTTATTTAAATAAAATAAATAATTTGGATATATATTTAAATAATATATCTAAAAATATATCACAATCATAGATTAAAATAAATTATAGATAGATGACAAATACAAGATATATTTTATAGTAATAGATTAAAGGTATTAAAAATTTTATTAACCGATACTTTCTGAATTAATAATTAATATTTGTAAGTCAATGGATTTGTACTTCAACAAAAACTCAAAATTCCTGACAAGTGAAAAAGATAAAGTTCAAGGACACCTTTTACATATTAGAAAGGTTTGACCAATGTTTTCAACGTAAAAACGTGTACGTCAGACGTTCAGTGCCGCCTTCCTGTGAGTATAGAAGTTCGACAATGGCGTTTGGATAGTCAGTGGAATCATGCTCGACATTCCAAACACCATTGTCAAACTTCTATACTCACAGGAAGGCAGCGCTGAACGTCCGACGTACACGTTTTCGAGTTGAAAACGTCGGCCGCAACCTCTCTAATGACCATACATTAGGCTATTGTATTCGAATTTCGTGGTTCACTTCACACCCACAGGCTTCCGGACAAATGTTCCTATTCATGCGTAAGACTTGATGTCAACCATTTATTCTTGCAAACGTCACAATTCTGTCAAAGCAATAGTGGATCCAGAAAAACCCAAAGGGGCTAACTCAAAAATTAAAAAAATATTTGAATACAGTCGACCCCCCCTATAACACTGTTGGTAATTCCGTTTTATACAAATTGCATGTTATACGAGTTATTTAGATTTTACAAATACGTGTGCCGTTCACAGCCGAGCACACGTATTTGTAAAATCTAAATAACTCGTATAACATGGAATTCATATAAAACGGAATTACCAACAGTGTTATAGGGGGTCGACTGTAATTAATAAAGATCTTTTATTGACACGTACTGTACACGACGATTCTATTGAGGATGGTCCAATAAACCAAATTTTCCATCGTAAAAATTTTTAAAAACAGCGTTTTGAAGTTCGAACAGATAAATTTAATTTTTTTCTGTATTAACAATAGTACTGTTGTTGTTTGTGTATTTTTTCCAGTAATTATAAACGCAGTAAAATTTTTATACAGTGGATGGAATCCGTTTATTATGGTCAATTGGGACTTGCGACTTTTGATAATAAAACCGGTTGATAATATTAAGCCGAAGATAAAAAATTTTCATTTAACGCAATTTAACTCAACAACTGTTTTTTAACTCAGCAGATCACAAAATTAAACTAGAAAAATCTCAACAGGAATGTTCATCCGCAAAGTAGCTTCAAATAATGATCTACAGTATACAGTAGTTATTTTTTACGAATTATGCTGTTATGTATAACAGAGGGAAAGTATGGGGCTCGGGAAAAAAATGACCGCAAAATTTTTACATTTTTAGACTCATGGATGGCACCATGAAACATCGAGAAATGCAAAAAAAATTTCGGAGATTTTTCTGTATTTATGGATGCAATTCTATTAAATAACTAGGTTCTTAAATAATATTAAATACGTAATTTACCAGAAAATTAACTGTCTATAATTTTAATTTATCCAATTACTGGCGTAACATCTGAAAATAGTAAATTATTACACACAATATTACATAAAGAATCATAAAATGATTAGATAATGTTGAACTTTTTTAAAGAATAATCTACCACAAAAATTGTAATTACAAATGAAACAGTTCTATTGTTTTAAAATCGATTATTAATACATTTAAAAGTATAACAGAATATTAAGTGATTATTTTGAATTAAATATCTAAACTTACGAGTGTAATTTTTATAATGTTATGAAATAACATTATAAAAATTATTCTTTAGCATCCGAAATTCCGCCTGAAGTAATTGCAAAAGTTGCTTCGTTTTCAGGCATATCAGGGCTGTCATAAATTTTAGCAATTCTCAATTCTCCTCTACCTTTTCTCAAACTGATTCTCGTGGTTGAAGCATGAGCCAAAATATGACCTCCAATAGGTTTCTTTGGATCTGCTTGAAACGACATAGTCGCACCTGGATCTGCAGTCATTTGATTAGTAATAAAAATCGCTACGTTATATTCTTCAGAAATTTTCTGTAATTTCGATAACATCTGGGCCAATTTTTGTTGTCGATCAGCTAATTCTCCTCTGCCACTATAATCTACGCGGAAAAGTGCCATAATCGAGTCTATAATCAGAAGACGATAGATTCCGCCTTCTTCGTGAAATTTTGCAGCCACGTGATCCAGAATTTCATACTGATGTTCGCTGGTGAAAGCTCGAGTGTAGAGAATGTTTTCCAACACGGCTTCGTGATCCAAATTAAAGCGATCGGCTATATCACGGAGACGATCTGGGCGAAAAGTATTTTCTGTATCTATAAAAATCGCTTTTCCTCCTGGATAATTATTGCCTGGAATTTGGCAAGTGACACATAGAGTGTGAGATAGTTGAGTTTTTCCAGTTCGAAATTCTCCGAATGCTTCTGTAATTGCCATACTTTCGATTCCTCCTCCTAAAAGTTTATCCAACTCCTGACTACCGGTGGTTACACGATAAATTTGCTTTCGATTTTCGCTGACTTGCAATGCTGTTAAGAAATTCGAAGAACCTATTTTACTTGCAATTTCTTTTATTTTTTCCACTTTAGCTTCCGATAATCCTTTAATTGAAGTTAATCTCTTCTTTGTATTCATCTGTATACCCTTAATTGTACACACGCCTGAAGATTTCAGCTTTTTGATATCGGCGACATTTATTCCATGATTCTGTAAAATGTCCACGTCTTGAAAAAACGATTCGTCTTCGTCGTTTTGAGTTAAATCTTCTTCCACTACTTGATCTACGTAACTCATTTTGATCTTCCTTTCAATTTAGTCTAAACTGAATCAAAACAGTCAAACTGTCAAACCTGAATTTCCCCGATGTTAACTCTCAATTCCCTTTTAAGGAAGAAAATTCCCTAGACCACTAATCGGAGACTGCATAGCATCGATGTCGACATGTCAATTTTGTCCTCGCAATCTTTACAGGTTGCATTAATATTAGAAATGCAAGAAAAAAATTAAATCTGAAAATATTTTTTCGTTTGTTTTATTTTTTTTTTGATATAAAGATTAATGATCTGTAATGTGATTCTTTATTCTTATATATAAAAATCTCGCATTAAACGTTGTTTCATAATTTGTGAGTATACTGAATCAAAAATATTATTAGAGTATAAAATTCCTTAGAAATATTATAAAAATAATATAAAAATTCTAATAAAATATTATTAGAGTTTTAAATAATATTTTTTCCCCCATTTTTCTTTTACTCTTTAAAATTCCCTAGTTTCGGGAATTTTCCCTACATTACTTGCTCGAATGATTCCTTATGATCGTCTGCTTCTTTATTAGACGTCATCGTTATAATTTTAAATATTAAGTTAAACTAAAGTATGCTTTAAATACAAATATTAATTTTATGCTGAGATGAATTTAATTAATAAACATTTTAAACAAAGTAAATCCTAATAAATTATATGTTTAAATAGAGGTCGCAAGTGATCGATTTGAATTTTGTTCGTCTTACAACGTGTAGTGTTTTATAATAGTGGAAGTAACATTATAACAAATTTAATCTTTATCATGTCCGATTCTGACTCTGATAGAACGATAGATTCTGATGAACTGAGAGAATCGTTAAATACTAGTAAAATCCATTCAGTTCGAAGTCATTCTAGTAAGCTGCATGAAATATCATCATCTGATGACGATGAAAAACGTAATCGTAAAGTGAATAAATCGAAGAAGGATGAAAATAAAACGGAGAACAGAAAGGAAGTAGACAAAAGACCTCTCTGTAAATATGGAGAAAAATGTTATCGAAAAAATGCAAAACATCGTGAACAATTCAGGCATTTTGGTGAGTTTTCACACACAAAGCTAAAGTGACCAGACGTCCCGGATTAACCGAGACCATCCCGGCTTGGAAAAATGTCCTGAGTTTGTCCCGTTTTTATTTATAAGTAAATTGTTCATATTAAAAAATTTAAAAGATTTAATTTATGCAAAATTGCTTCAAAGAATCCTCATTTAACATTTATTATATATAGGATATTCCCTCCTAGTAAATTACTGCAATGTTACTTATGTAGAGATTTAGCTATGCATAGTGCTATTACATAAATCCTACACTAAAGGTGTGACTATGCAGATGTGAGCGAGTGAGAAGAGGTGATGAGTTGCACCCCAATAAAGTGACCAGATGTCTGAAATTAGGCAGGATGGTTTTGCTTTTTAATATGCTGTCCCAAATTTTAAACTGTTTGAAAAATGTCAATATTCATTGCATAAATTGTAATTCAAAGATGAATAATATTGTATGTGAATTAAATCATAAAAGTTTTAATATTCAACTTATAGAAACAGTAGCCAAATTGGTGATTTATTGTTTGGTCTGTCACAGCTGTTCAACAGACAGCGATGAATGTTTACAGTATGTGGTCATGCGAATGATGATTTTTGCTAATTATCTGAATTAAAAAATAAATCGCTTAATTATAGATTAATTGTTGGTAAGTCAGAAATAGTACACTGGAATCGATTGTGCAACTCATATGACATCATGTCGAAGCACCTGGCCTAAAAGTTCTGCTTTTTGTTTCATGATTTGGCCACTTTACTCAGAGCTCAGGAATTCAATATTGTACTTAAGGCCTACCAGTGACTGAGTGGATAAAACCACTGAATACTGGTAGTTGGTCATGGGTTTGCATCTCACCAATGAGCTGGCCATGTGAAGTTTTCCAAGTTTTCTTCATGTTAGTAACACCTAAATAGGGGCCAGTTTCTCATAAAAGACCACCTGGGAGACATTCCCCCTGGCAGATTGACCACCCATGTGCTGCGTTGTCATAATCGAATAAAACCAAAACCAATACTGTACTTAAGACCCAATTAAATTCAGTTTTATGCCTTAAATCAATCCCATATTTTAAACTATTATTTCAGATTTCAATGTTGTGTGCATTGGAATAATAGTATAAAATTTGACTAAAAATATGTATAGATTTAAGGCATACTTTTGCTTTACCATATTTTAAATATGATAAGACCTGACTGCAAGGGAACATATGGCAAAGAAGACTTAAATTTTTTCAAATTTCTTTTAAATAAATTATCAAAAGGTGTGTCAAATTAAATAGATTACAAAAAAAAGCAGTGAAAGTGTATTCTTTTTTACATTTTAGAAATAAAGATTTTAAGCCACATAAATTATATTTGCCAAAAGGGAGACCTAACTTACACAATTTTAAATCTACAGTTCCTATAGTTGCTTATTCAATTAAATTTTTTCTAAATGTAACTTATTGAAAAAGCAAATATGGTTAAAATTTACAATGTGAAATTTTCTGTAGTATCAAGATTGTCATACATTATTATTTAGTACAGTAAGATTGCAGATGTGAATGACACTGTTGCAACCTTAACAGAGCTGTAGACCATTCCCATAGAAGCAAAAAAGTCAAAAGTACCATACCTCTACATGTGGCCTTCTACAAAATATAGTCCTCCAAAATCAGCCTACTTCCAGGAACAATTGGAACATGCTCTGCTAAGCCTATTGTATGTTTAACAGACGGCCCAGTACAGTGATCAGACGTTCTAATGATATTTATTGTAAAGAATAAAGAAATGTCCAAAATGTGATCCTCTATGGAATATTTGCCTGCAAATGTGGAAACACAATGGATGCAGTTTATTCACCAACTTGCTTGCAGACATCATGTTGCAAGCAACTTATGTTATAGGCAGATAACCAGTGCCTGTACCATAAATAATAAATACATTAATTTCTGCTGACTGAAAACAGTTTTTACCTTGAACTAGTACTATTGCTTCTCTACACTTGGAATGTATTCATTTGCTTTGGTGGGAGCAAGCCCCTACACTCCCTAAATGTATATACAGTGGTACCTCAGGATACGAAATTAATCCGTTCCGAAACTGAGATCGTATCATGAAAATGTCGTAAGGTGGATCATCTTTTCCCATACGATTACATGTAAAACCAAATAATTCGTTCCAACGCGAAAAACATACTCAAATTAAAGCCAAGTAATACATTAAAAAAATAACTGTAGTAAGAAAAACAAATGAAAAATGCGAACTAATGTAATGTTGTATGGTGAGTTTTTGTTCGTATCGTGGAGCAAAAATATGTTTGAATTTCATGTTGTATCCTGAAAATTTCTTATGCTGGGACATTCGTAACCTGAGGTACTACTGTAATATCAAGTATTCCACAGTCACAGTAGTCCACAGTGGGCTACTCAACACTGGCTTAGTCATATGGGCTAAATAGTAAATGCAGTAGTTTTAGCAGTGTGCAGCATGACTCCCATTAGGAAGTAGGCTGAATTTGGTGGCTATATCTTTCAATGGGTTGTATGTAGAGGCATGGTTTCTTTGACATTTTTGCTTTTATGGATATGGTTTACTGCTCTGTTAAGGTGCCAACAGTGTCATTCATATCTGTAATTGTGCCTTTTGTACAAATAATATGTATTTTTGCAATCTTTATAATGTTCATTATGCTAAAAATTCCTAATAAATCATCTGTGCTGGTAGGCCATATTTTTATTGCTGAATTTTGGCAACACTAGAAGTATGAATTTTGCATGGTATTGGAACTTCTTATCACTAAATAAATAACTGATTCTGATCTCTTTTAAAATGCTAGGTACATATAGCAGAATGTATAACTGAATAAGAATTCTCGTTTGTGGTTTCAATTTTTACTGATAGTGTTGTTGGCATGAGCACCCATGATTTGCTGTAGACTTAGTGTTATTTAACTTATGGACTGTTACAATAAATTCCATTTCATGTAATCATTGATTCTTTTGAAGTTTAATATTATTTATAATGTTTATAACATAGTAATAATAAATAATAGTTGTTTTAGTAATTTTAAAATAATGGTGTTAATATCTAGAAACATCAAAATAATTAAAATAATTAAATCATATTAAGTTTATGCATTGAAATTTTATTCAGATTATGTGGAGTATTGATCATATTTTAACTTGAAATGATATATTTATGGAAAAATAATTTCTCTTAAAGGTGGAACAGCTAAAAAAAGAAAATTTGATAAAATTACACACAAAAGGAGTACTTTTAACTTTTTTCTTACAAAGGTTGCAGGAATAGATTCAAAATATAATCAGTTAATTGCTCTTAATATTACTGGTAAGTTTTAAATTGTGACAAATAGTTACTAAATATTTTATCACTTTAATAATAATTAAATAGTCCTTTATAAGCCTTTGTAATTTAAATAAAGTTTATTTATTTGTGTATTAGATTTACTTTCACCTCTGGAAGGAAAACTGAAAGCTTCTGTGCAGGTTAGGATACATTTTCATACAAATTGTTTGAAATTTCACTTTTATTTACAATGTATTATTTATTATTTACAATTTTTACATCTATACTACTATATAAAGAGACAACGTATTTTTCGTTTGTGACCACTAACCGTGAAAACTACTGAACCAATCGTTACCAAATTTTAACTGTAGCATCTTTATGACCCCCGGAATGTTTACCACTAATCAAACCTGCAGATTTTTTGTTAAACATTCATATAAATTAAAAGATATCATCTAGGGTTAATGCTTTTATGTCCAATAGATGGCACTACAAGTATGACGCCCTAAGTTTGCTTTTCTGTGAGGATGAACTAAAGCAGATCATCTTCTATCTGTCTATATAAATAAAAATGTAATGTTCGTTTGTTCCTACCAATTCCTTTGAAATTTTCACACAAGTCGAATACGCATGTGTTTTTATATAATATACATGTCGAAATTCCCCCCACTGGGGAGGGATGAACAGGATTAAGGCTTTCCGTAAAGAACTCTGCTTTTATTTCTACTATTTTAGATGTGGTTTTTTGTGTTTTTGATTGTGTTTTAATAGGGTACGTCAACAGAATATACACTAAAAAGGGATTTTTCAATATTCTCTCCGTGGGGGAGAGGGACAGGATTAAGGCTTACCTTGAAGAACTTGGCTTCTATTATACTATTTTAGATGCGGGTTTTTGCGTTTTTGATTGCGTTTTCATAGGGTACGCCAAGAGAATGTACACTAAGAAGAAATTTTTCGAAAAATTCCCTCCACACGGGGGAAGTGTTATACATTTATAATATATACATTTTGAGCCACAACAACGCGTGGCGGGGTCTGCTAGTAATTAATATAAATAAATCAGTTTAAGCCAAATATCTAATGATAATGCTTAAGAATATCTGATGATTCTTCAAAATAGTTGTTTTGTATTTTCTTTTCTTTACAAAATTTTGATGTTGAATTGATCACTGTTTGCTTTAAGATGCACTCCCACTTCATTCCAGTTAAATTGTATAACTGTGAAATTACATAAGGTTTACTTTTTATTTAATAAATTGGCTAATTTGCCTTACAGCAACTCTGTCAAGAAGACTTTCAGAAGAATGAAATTTCCTGAATTTTTTTACTGTATTAATTTAATAGTTTTTACTATCAGGTGGAGTGGGTCTTCAGGTATCTATTTGATCTACATGTAATACTTGTCTGCATATTTGTAAACCCAGGCTATGTGTAACATGGCATTCTCATTAAACAATAAACTCTTACTGGAACTAAATCGAAATATAAAATAATATAAATAACACCTTTTTAACGGTCCAGCAAAAACATTTAATTCATAAAAATGTTTTCGTGATGAAGACCGCTAAAATCGGTCGAAAACGTTTTTATGAATTAAATGTTTTTGCTGGACCGTTAAAAAGGCATTCTCATTTTATTCATTCCAGAATCATTCATTTGGTGATTTCAAGGATGCAAAGTTTCATCTGGATTTTATCAAATTTATAAATCTATAACAAAAATTAATATCTTGTGTATTCATTTTTAATTGTTTTTTAATTGTTTTAATAATTTTTTTTGTATTTTAGACTTTTATTTGTTTCTTATCATTGTATCTTTATTCTTTTGAGGTCACATGACATCTGGTCATAGACAGATATCAAAACAAAGTATCTAATTTCAAAGATGTGTTCAAAAGAGGACTTTACTGCATGGTACAAACAGAAGGAGGTTATGTATGCACATGCATAAGCTCAGGTTAATGAACCCTCCATATGATGTTTATTTAGTAATGATTACTGATATTAGAGCTGCCGCATGCTTGGTCACACTCCAAACCCTCGCCATAAACAAATAAACCAATCCAAACCAAACTCGTAGCCAATCAGAGAAAAACAGCATTAATTGCTGATTTAGTGAACGTCTCTTCAATCTGAAAAAATCTTTCTGGTAGACTACTTCACAGCCAATTCAGGTTATAAACTCCTTTTATTGTTTTTTACAGATGCATTTCGAGCTAGATTTTACAGATGCATTCCTCCTCAGTGCTACAAGATAAATTTTAATTATAAGAATTGATAAAAACAATGCGAGTAGATAATGTTACAACAAAATAAAAAAACACGCATTTCATAATACCTTAAGAGTTCCATGAGTTTCATATGGTCTAATTTTCACATTTATACGGTACTTTTAGTCCTGTTTACAATATTTTTACCATTTTATAAAATTACTCAAAGGGCTTGTATCGTGTATTGTAAAAATGGCATTGGTTGCTACTTTATAACATACAAATCATAACATATAGTAACTTTTTACAAATATTAAAAAAAATTTTTTTATCGAAACTAAACAAATTAAATATACATACTAATTTCTTTCTAATTAAATTACTTTAAGAACTTGTATCTTGTTACATCATAAAAATGTACTGCTTGTTACACTAGTAATTATAAAATATAATACAGTAGACCCCCCCTATAAAACAGGTTCCTATAATTATGATTCCTATAAGACAGCGAAAAAATTGCGATGGTATCTGTAAAAAACGGTAAAAAAACTCCTATAATTACGTAAAACGTTATCGGGCAGCCGAACTACTTTCCGCGCCATCAAGCGCCACGCTATGGAGAGATTACTATCGTCTGTACAGTATTATATATAAATTAGGTACTGTACATATAATTATATATTAATTATATATAAATTAGGTATTGTATATATAATTATATATTAAGTATATATAATTGTATATTAACTTAATTTATTGTAACTTTATTATAATTATATATATATTTTCCGCCGCCTGGCGCTACGCTACGGAGAGTTTAGGCTAACTATCGTCTGTACAGTATGTAAATCAGGTACCGTAAGTCTAATACAGTACTGTAATTTTATACATTTCTTGTGAAAGAACATTTCTTATTCAATGGCGATTAAAATTATTTATATTAATGATGTCTCCAAAGTTCAAGGAAGTTTTCGCAGAAAAATAACATCAGAAATCGCGGCCGCCGTATGTTGAGCTGTTCCGCGACGAAAACAATGTTGAGCAATGGCGATGTCGAATGGTGACACTCGGTAAGTAATCCTACAATTTTTTGTTTATAGCGTAGTTTATACGGATTATTCCCAAAAAAAATATACGTATTTTGGAAATGTTGAGTCGGATTAGTCTAGAATCGATTAATTTTATGGAAGAAAACCTTTCAAACAGCCTTAGTCTGTAAACTTGACACATGTCGGGCTGTGATTGGAAGGACTCGTAAGAAATCGGATTCCTAAAGAATGGAACGTATCTACTGTCTTATAGGGGGGTCGACTGTATTCAGTAATATTTTACAATAAACATTTTAAAAAATAAATATACGTACAGATTTCTTTCCAATTAAAAGCATATTATCTTTCAGAAATTTTGACAGTATACGTTATACAACTGTTTTTAAAAAACTATTAAGAATACAACAAAATTTTTTACATGACAATGTATAACCTCTATGATGTAACTAATCTATCTTACGCCCTCTATTATGGTATACCATTATTGGTTGATTTGCATTCCGGTTGACACATTTATTAAAATATAATAACAGTACATAATATACAAAATATAATAATGATAATTTAATAAATGCGTCAACCAGAATGCAAATCGACCAACAATAGTATACCATAATAGAGTATGTATATTTAATTTGTTTAGTTTTTATAAAAAATTTTTTTTAAATATTTGTAAAAAGTTACTATATGTTATGATTTGTATGTTATAAAGTAGCAACCAGTAACATTTTTACAATACATGATACAAGCCCTTTGAGTAATTTTATAAAATGGTAAAAATATTGTAAACAGAACTAAAAGTACCATATAAATGTGAAAATTAGACCATATGAAACTCATGGAACTCTAAAGGTATTATGAAATGTGTGTTTTTTAATTTTGTTGTAACATTATCTACTCGCATTGTTTTTATCAATTCTTATAATTAAAATTTATCTTGTAGCACTGAGGAGGAATGCATCTGTAAAATCTAGCTCGAAATGCATCTGTAAAAAACAATAAAAGGAGTTTATAACCTGAATTGGCTGTGAGGTAGTCTACTGGAAAGATTTTTTCAGATTGAAGAGAAGTTCACTAAATCAACATATAAAACAGCTAAACCATCAGAAAATTCAGAGCATTAATTGCAACTATTACTGTATCGCAAGAGATGTATCTCAATTACAATTTATGCTGTCAAAATGTAGTTGCTAGCTTTGAATTTGTAATTGACACTTTGGTTCATAATTTGAGGTATAGAGGTTTTGGGAGAAAATTATTTGAGATAAACATGGAAAATATATTGAATATAGGCTAAAAATGCAGGGGAAAAAAATAAATTTTGTAAAGTTCTTAGAGGAGATGTTTTAAGGTGTTTAAATATCTACTGAACCTCACATTCTATTTGTACTTGTCACTTTTATCACTGGGGCTTTTGTTTGGAAGTGGTAATTTCTTGCTTGTTTGAAGCATTTATTATTATTATTTATTTATTTATTAATACTATATTAATATAATTACAATTCAAGCAGCATTTCTGGAATTAATATGCCTCAGTGGCCTTAATCTGTATATATAAAAATGAATGTGTGTGTGTCTGTCTGTTCTTCATGCATTACCACACTGTTTATCCGATTGCCGTGAAACTTTGGGAAGTTGTTTAATATACTCCGGTGAAAATTTGTGGAATAGTATGATTGCCATAAAACTTCGGAAAGTTTTTTAATACACTCCCACAAAGGTTTTTGGCATAGTACATTTATCCTACGATAGATGGCGCGCGTTTACACGAGCATTCGAGCACAGTGTTTTCGATCAATTTCAAATTGTGAAGACCATTTCCCCCTTCAAAAAATATCTATATATATGCATTTGTGAACTGTTATTTATGATATTCGTAATAATGTTTGTTTAATCACTTTATTTCAACTTTTTTTTGCTAATTACGTATTTGCTCGAACTTTGTTAAAACTTTAACTGTATACTGAACAACAACCGAAGTTGTAGAAGGAAATTCGCCTATTTTACCGATCTAGGGATCCCCTTTTCCAAATTTTAATATCATCTAATAATTTAAAAAGACAAATTACAATAAAACGGTTTATTATCCAACTATCAGAAATTTCACAACATGCCAAGGAAGAGAGGAAGGAGCAATTAAATAATTAAAATTATAAAGGATTTAAAAATATATATAAAAATGGGGAATATCGCACTTCTGACAATCGCAGCGAGTGTGTGGGCTAAATTTGGAGAATCCGTGCTTCTCGCATGGACAACTGTATGTGGCCGGCTCACGCGTCGAAAAACCTTCCGATTTATTCGTGTACGCACCAGACGGAAAAACAAAAAATATCGTGTATCCACAAACACTCCAATAAATAAATAGAATTGAAACGACACTTTGAAATGTTTTCCCGATGAAAATGAATAATAATAATAAGTTTCAATAAAAATAATAAAATGTAAATTGAATTTTATCATAACGAGTTTGCTTGAATTTCCTTTCTTCTGAGATCGCAGCAATGCGCGACGGGTAAGCTAGTTTATTATAATATTATAGCATTTCTGGAATTTTGCTTATTGAACATTCATTTAGCAAGAATACAAATATTTATAATGGCATCATTAATAACAAATAATTAAATATCAAACATTATATCAACTATTAACATAAATATAATTTGTAATGTAACAAATAAAATAAACTTACAAAAAAAATTAAGAAAAATTAAATATTTTTATGTATAAAATTAATGTTTTTAATTTAACACATTAATTAAAATTAAGCACTCAATCAATTATGTATAGCCTTGTAAAGTAGAAAAAATGTTTATTAAACATTAATTTTAACATATTCAATCATATTTAATGACCTTTGTCAGGTTTGCTATTTGAAAAGTTGAACAGTTTATAAAAGTTAATGGAAAATAGAACAAATAAGATTGTAATGCCAAACAAGATTTAAAATACAAAAAATAAAAAGTAAAATATTTTACAATACATTACACACTATTACATGTGCATTAAAACCAAAAATGACAGAAAACTAGAGAGAAAATTCTGTCAGTTTATTTTGTGCTGATCTCAAATCATGATTTCCAAGCATTAGACAATGTGTGAGTCCTTGCAGTTAATAGTGTTCCTCTTATATGCAAATTTATAGATTTCAAAGGTTTTGACATGTTTAAGATGGTGCTTGTTTTTGACATACTTGGTGACCTTCCTCAACACACCTTGCTGAATCATCCAATGTATAGGTCACCAGGCTGTGAGAGAGTGAATTCTTAACATTTTATTTAAGTTTCTTTAAGTGTGCATTTAATTATAGCAAGATCACTCCCACATTACCTCCCTTTCACCTGAAATACTTTTGGGGTTCAGTGGATCCTTGTCATTCTATTGGAATTTATAAACTGTACAATTTCTTTTATACACTATTCTCCTTTCTGTAGTTCTTTTAATCTTCTTAAATATGTTATCAAGGGATTGGTAGTATTTAACTACTTTGTAGCTTGTTTTTGTCATGTCTCTTCTATTCGAAGTTAGTGTGTACTGGAGTTACTTTATCAAAGATTATTTGAGTGCTGTTTAAAATTCATAAAAAAACTTATAACTTTTTTAGAAATATATAAATAAATACATGCATGAATTACAATAAAATCATTAATAAAATATAATAATTAAATTGATTTTTAATTAATAAGATTTATTAATGTAATGTATCTAATAATAATAATAATAATAATAATAATAAATTATAATTAAA
>NW_019385072.1:583303-590778 GCF_000671375.1 Centruroides sculpturatus | reverse complement strand
GAAGGAAAAACATCTCAACGAACTACGAACAAAATTCCTACTAAACGGCTATCCAAAACGAATGCTAAACAACTGGGAAAGAAAAATGAACAACAAAAGGCTGGTAAATAAACAAAACGAAAGAAACACCGTAAGATACATACCCTTCCCTTACATCCGTGGCTTCTTTGAACAAGTAAACAAAAGCTTTGAAAAAATAGATATAAAGCTAGCCCCAACCTATAACAACCTGCAAAAAAGAATCCGGAAGACTGTACCTGACAGAAATAAACAACCAGACAAATACAGCACTACCGAAGTCGTCTATAAAATACCTTGCACATGCGAACCCCCAAAAGTATACATCGGTGAAACAAAAAGAAAATTAGAAACAAGATTAAAAGAACACATCGCAGACCTGAAGTATAATAGAATCAACTCTGTTTTTTACGAACATTGCACGACCCACAACTGCAAAATAGATAAGAATGATGCAATAATAGTACACAAAGAAAAAAATTGGTACAAAAGAAAATTCAAGGAAAGCTACGAAATTACTATAGACAAAAATAATATTAACAAGAACCTAAGCATGGACATCCATAAAAACTGGCTACAATTATTAAAATAGAATGTTTATACAGTCGCAGGCGATGCTGTACGCAACACTCGGGGAGGGGTGAAGTTACAAATTACGAGGCATGTGGGGGAAGCCGTCAAGTCGGGAGAAGATGGGAGGGGAAGGGAGCGGGAAGTACGGAAAGTGCCAGACTGATACTGTATACTATCGATGTAACAGACTGAAGAGGGGCGAAAGCCCGAAACACGTTTCTGTATGAATTAAAAGTAGATGATGGAATTATTTGCCAAGTGTCGATAAATGCACCAAGTCGTGACATAGAATTAGAAGAAACAAGAAAAAGAAGACACAGTTTCGACAAATAACTATTAACATAATATGTTAAAAGACAATCAGTTTCCTTTACTACATTAATCAAATTGTTATTTCAGGAATACACTGGCAGATACTACAATGCAAGACAATCCTAACAGTGAAGGTACTACTCCATCAATAATCTCTACACAGGATGATAATTTAGCAGAACTTTTAGATACTTTGATACTTTTGGAGCTGTCCCCCTAAACGAAGTCTTCAAGCAGTAGATCAACGATCTCTGAATAATGAGATTTTATTAACTGTCAAAGATCATTTTAAGAGACCCCCATGTTCAAGATGATCGTTTTGATAGTTTTGGAAAAAATGTTGCCATGAAGTTGCATGGTCTTCCAAAACAACAAATGTTGATAACTGAAAAACTGATAAATGAAACTTTGTTTCAAGCAGAGATGGGAATCTTATCTTTATCTCACAAATTGGTTTATGAAGCTCAACACTTGTGACAGCAATTTATTCGATACCAACCACCAATTCCTAGCTCATCTTTTTCATATTTAGGTATTTACAGTCCATTTTCAAGCTCTTTGGTCCAACTTTATCAGGAGCTAGAACAGTATCAGAAAGGATGATCTCAATAATCACCATATTAAAATGACATAGTTTCATTTGTTTTAAATTTTAATGTTAATATATGATTTGGCATTTTGTACTGTACATTATGTCAATAAAGTAACACCATCTATTAAGAAGAAAAATTTGTTCTTACCTTTAAATAATCTTTATGAAGGACTTTATAAATAGCATCACGTTTCAGATATGATGTAGCCAAGGGCTTCAGATGATGTTACTATTGAAAATTTGAGATCTTCAAAACTTCTGCCTATTGCCAAATACCTAAGGTTGCCATAAGCCTCTCGTGGTGAAATTGCTGCTTGCATTACAGTATTTTTTTTTTTTTTTTTATAATTTGTGTAACCAAGGCTAACAGATTTAAATATGTTCTTCATCATTCTCAAATTTATGCCAATCTTTAAGTTCTAACTTCAATTCTGAGATAAGGTTCAGATGGGAATATGATCCTCATTTTTTAGATTTCTACCCACATGTTTTTCCCTGCAAGTTTTAATATAATTTATTGCTAATAAACATCCAAGAACAGCCAGTATGTCATCATCAGATGCTATGTCCGACTGACTGACTGACAGAGATTTTCCTCGTGTGTGGGAGATGATAAATTCTGAATTTTCTCAAGTCCAGGCCTCAAAGGATTTCTTTAACATGTGTGGGCCCCTTTAAAGCAAAACAATTGCTGGATTAGTTTTTTACTTAAATATTAAGAAAATTTAGTTAGGAATAATTTACATATTTAAATTATAATAATGTAGATTGTGAAATAAGAATATTTTTTTTTATAAATCATATTAATTGAAGGTTTATAATTCAAATTAATGTCTTTTTTATTTTATATTAAATTTAAAAATATTTTTGTGGTGAGTGGAATGCTAAATTTTTATTTCAAGTGTTATGGAAATTTTTAATATTGGTTTTAAAATTGTATAGTTGGTTACTCTATTAATGATTATACTTTTTAATCAAATAAAAAAATTTTTTTTAATAATTATTAATCAATCAATCAAACAATATTTATTTGATGTGGCTTTCACTTTTACAAAAGGGGTATAAAAAACTTTAGAAAACAACATATATATAATAGACTATGATTTTTCTTATCATTCAGGTATAATTATTTATAACTTAAATTTAGAAAACATATTGTAACATATTTAATGAATGACAAAAAGAATATAAAGTTTAAATAAGGTTATAGAACTTAAATTATCATTGTATAAAGAGATAATATTAAAATCAGTTAACAAAAAGTATTTTTAAATGCTAGAGTAAATTCACAAGATACAAAGAAATCATTTTTAACATTTTCAAAAAAAAAATTACAAAAAACAATTGGAGCAATGTGTTACATTAATTCTACAGCCATTTAAAAAAACAGTATATTTATTAAATAATAAATAGTTCAACATAAAAACAATGCTTTCATAATGATAGATGTTGTATGAAAGTTATTTTATTTAAAAAACTGGTTATGCCCATGTGAATAATTCACATGTTTATAAAACAAAAGATGGAATGCAAAATATAAGTTATTATTTGAGAAATTATTGCACCTGAAAACAGGAACAGGGAATTATGGAAATGGGAATTTTTTCAACTGGGTTAGTTGTGAATATGAACAGTTTTTATAGCTAATCTCTGTTTCTATTTGCATTTACTTTTCTGCTACATCAACAACTTCTAAAAGGCAATCTTGCCTTTCAGGAGTTGTTGTCATAACAGAATTAATATTTAATTTTAATGTACTCACTAAATTTTATTGTTTGATTTTAAAAAATTGAATGATTTTGCATTGAAGAACACATGCATTCAAAATAAACCATTTAATGTAGAAAGTGAAAGTCCTGCTAAATCATTTTAAAAATTATGGATTTTTTTGTATATAACTTAATTTAAATTTAAGACATTAAAATTTATTTTCTTGTTAAATATCAATTAATAAAAACATCATAGTGGCATTAAAAGTAAATCATAAAACTTCTAAGAATATATTATTGTAAAAAGACACAGAGTAATTGAATATGATGGTACTAAGCAGAGAATAAGAGAAGTGAATGTTATCATTTTTTGCAAACAAATTAAGGATCAAAGCCAAAATCTTAAATCATATGCTTTATAAAAATATGTAAACTGTGAAGAGCTGTGAGGTAGTTTATTAGATCCAATGAGCATTACAGACATTTACTATATTTATATATGTAATAGTAATAGTAAAAAATAAAGTAGTGAAAAAGTTGAAGTAGGAAAAAATATCTATATGTATAATTAGTAGATATATATTTGTACAACATATATATATATGTTGCACAAATATATATCTACTAATTATACAGGGTGTATTTTATTCTAATATTAAACATTATTTATTATAATCCAAAATACATGTTCAAAATTTTGTTATAGTTTTATTTTAGTTCAATATATTTCGAATTAAAATATAGATTATTCTAGAAATAAAGTAAAGGCATTTTAAAAATATTGAAAATAAGTAAAAAAAATTAATTTTTAAAATTCTTTAAGTTTTTATTTTAAAACATTTATCATCATCTATATATATATAAAAATGAATGTATGGCTGTCTGTCTGTATGTCCTTCATGCATTACCACACCGTTTATCCAATTGCCATGAAACTTTGGGAAGTTGTTTAATATACTCCCGCAAAGGTTTCTGGCATTGTACATTTATCCTACGATAGATGGTGCGAGTGAATACGAGCATCGTGAGTTTGATCAATTTCAAATTGTGAAGATCATTTCCCCCTTCCAAAAAATATCTCTATATATGCATTTGTGAACTGTTATTTACGATATTTGTAATAATTTTTGTTTAATTACTTTATTTCAACTATTTTTTGCTAATTATGTATTCGCTCGAACTTTGTTAAAACCTTAACTGTATACTGAACAACAACTGAAGTTGTAGGAGGAAATTCGCCTATTGTATTGATCTAGGGATCCCCTTTTCCAAATTTTAATATCGACTCAAAATAATTTAAAAAGACAAATTACAATAAAACGGTTTATTATCCAACTATCAGAAATTTCACAACATGGCAAGGAAGAAAGGAAGGAGTAATTAAATAATTAAAATTGTAAAGGATTAAAAATATATATAAAAATGGGGAATATCGCACTTCTGACAATCGCTGCGAGTGTGTGGGCTAAATTTGGAGAATCCGTTCTTCTCGCATGGACAACTGTATGTGGCCAGCTCACACGTTGGAAAACTTCTGATTTATTCGTGTACGCACCAGACGGAAAAACAAAAAATATTGTGTATCCACAAGCACTCCAATAAATAAATAGAATTCAAAAGACACTTTGAAATGTTTTCCTGATGAAAATTAATAATAATAATATAATAATAAGAATTTTCAATAAAAATGATAAAATGTAAATTTCATTTTATCATAACGAGTTTGCTTGAATTTCGTTTCTTCTGAGATCGCAGCNATTGTAATTCCTTGGTTGATGAAACAATATCCTTTAGAATTTAGGTGAATATAATGATTAAAATAAATTTTATATTAGTATTATTCAAATTGTGAATTAAATTATAATAGATTTCACTTTCTTCTTTCTTTAAAGATCATGCCCATTGTTAATTGTCCATGGAGAACAGAAACAGGCAAAATATAGATTAGAACAATCAGCTAAACCTTATCCAAATATAAAATTTTGTCAGGTATGAGTTTGTTTGTTATATATATACATTAAGTTTTGCATAAATATAAACATCTCTAAGCCTGATAATTTTAGGGGCTCACACATGTTGAGGAAATCCTTTGAAGAATAACTGAACAGGCCTGGCCTTGAGGAATTTCTGTTAGTGTGTGGGGGAAAACTGTATTGTTTTGCAAACTGTACAGGCCACCAGAATAGAAACAAAAAACCATTTGATTTTCCTCACAGTTTTGGACTGTGCAGGCTGAATGTAATGTATGTGCCATTGTTTCCATTCAGTTGTGAGGCCACTGAGTGAGAACAATGTCCTGTGAATGTTTAGAAGAATTTTTAAAGATTTATGAAAGTGAACCATGCCTTTGGCATGTTAAAAGTAAAGATTATCATGACAGAAGCAAAAAAGAAGTTGCCTATTTATGTTTAATTGAAAAACTGAAGGACGTTGAGCCAAATGTTAACAAAGAAAGTGTTGTAAACAAATTAATAACATTAGAAGTGCATTAAGAAATTAAGAAAATCAAAGCATCAGTTAAATCAGGATCAGGAATTGATAAAGTATATGAACCAAAGTTGTGGTATTTCAAATTATTAAGGTAAGCTTAAATTTTTAACAATGAAATAATATGAAAAATTAAGTAGTTTATTTAGTTGTTTGTATTTTAAATTTAAATTCGGTTTTTAGATGACCAGGATATTCCTCGAAACAGTTGCTCCAACATAGATAATGATAAATGATACTGATATTAGGGTATTGTAGAATTTGTTTTTTCATATAATACTTATATTTGTCTTTTGTGTCATAAGAAAAAGAAATTGAAATATAAATATTGTTAAATAAATTAGTACAGTCGACCCCCCTATAAGATATAGATACGTTCCAATTTATTAGGAATCCGATTTCTTACAAGTCGTTCCAATCACAGCCCGACACGTGTCAAGTTTACGGACTACAGCTGATTGAAAGGTTTTCTTCCATAAAATTAATCGATTCTACACTAATCCGACTCAACATTTCCAAAATACGTATATTTTTTCGTAGTTTTATAGGAATCGTAATTATAGGGACTGTAATTATAGGGGGGTCGACTGTATGTCATTATTCATTTAAGTATATATGCTGAGTTAAAAGTATATATGCTGAGTTAAAAGCTTTTTATTATTTTAATGGCAATACAATTTTCAGTTCAATTGCAATGTTGATAATGTTTAAACAAAGTTCAATTGCCATGGAATTTGACCTTCATTTACAAAATAATTTATAAATTCTTCTCTACACCTGAAACTCAAGTTTTTGCTGAAAAACTTGTGTTTTTTGGATTATTTTGGACCAATTGCACCATTTTTGAATCTTCTGTATTATATTCTAAAATAGTAGTTCTAACATTAGTATTTTCATGATCAAAACATTATGGAGAATAAAACCTTGGCACTGATTTCATTAAAAAGTTATGCAATATGCAAGTAGCCATTACAACTGGTTCAATTTTATGTGGTTGTAAATTAATTGTCATGTGAAATATTCAAAATCATGATTCCAAAATACCAAATGTGTTTTTAACAATTCATCTTGCTCATGATATGCGATAATTATATATTTTCTTATCTTGGGAAATAAGTTCTTGTCAAAACAGTTTTATCATGTCTACTCTCAAAGGAAAGGCATCCTCGACTACAAATACATAGGGCATACTTCTACTACTGTTTCTGACTACTTTCAACAGGAATGTTTAACTTATTGTTTTCAAGTTTTTCCAAAAACTTTGTTTTTTTAGAACACCTTCATCTGAAACTCTATCATTAGTACCAAAATCACACATGATGAATTGATATTTTGCATCCACAATAGTGAGTAAAACCATGCCATGTTTCTCTTTGTAATTATAAAATTCTGATCCACTTCCACTTAGAGGAATAATGTTGATATGTTTTCCATCCATTGCTCCAAGGCAATGTGGGAAATTCCATTTTTCTTCAAAAAGTTTTGCTATATTCATTCATTCTCTTTCTGTTCATGGAAACTAAAAAAGAAAAGTAAAAAGAATACAGTAGAGAGTCGGTTATCCGAAAGTCAATTATCTGAAAGAATTCCACTCGGCAAATTTAAATTTTCACCAATGCTGTGGCACTGCAATCTTTGGCTATGTCTTGGGCTACTCAAATATTTTACGTTTTTGATACTAAATTAACTTCTGAAGTATAATTTTTTATTGTTTTTATATTTTTCAATATATTTATTTTGTTTGTACAAAATAAAAAAATAATTTTTAACGATACAATAGTCTT
>NW_019385072.1:578158-582434 GCF_000671375.1 Centruroides sculpturatus | reverse complement strand
AATGTATTACTTGGCTTTAATTTGAGTATGTTTTTCGCGTTGGAACGAATTATTTGGTTTTACATGTAATCGTATGGGAAAAGATGATCCACCTTACGACATTTTCATGATACGATCTCAGTTTCGGAACGGATTAATTTCGTATCCTGAGGTACCACTGTAGATAAGAATGATGCAATAATAGTACACAAAGAAAAAAATTGGTACAAAAGAAAATTCAAGGAAAGCTACGAAATTACTATAGACAAAAATAATATTAACAAGAACCTAAGCATGGACATCCATAAAAACTGGCTACAATTATTAAAATAGAATGTTTATACAGTCGCAGGCGATGCTGTACGCAACACTCGGGGAGGGGTGAAGTTACAAATTACGAGGCATGTGGGGGAAGCCGTCAAGTCGGGAGAAGATGGGAGGGGAAGGGAGCGGGAAGTACGGAAAGTGCCAGACTGATACTGTATACTATCGATGTAACAGACTGAAGAGGGGCGAAAGCCCGAAACACGTTTCTGTATGAATTAAAAGTAGATGATGGAATTATTTGCCAAGTGTCGATAAATGCACCAAGTCGTGACATAGAATTAGAAGAAACAAGAAAAAGAAGACACAGTTTCGACAAATAACTATTAACATAATATGTTAAAAGACAATCAGTTTCCTTTACTACATTAATCAAATTGTTATTTCAGGAATACACTGGCAGATACTACAATGCAAGACAATCCTAACAGTGAAGGTACTACTCCATCAATAATCTCTACACAGGATGATAATTTAGCAGAACTTTTAGATACTTTGATACTTTTGGAGCTGTCCCCCTAAACGAAGTCTTCAAGCAGTAGATCAACGATCTCTGAATAATGAGATTTTATTAACTGTCAAAGATCATTTTAAGAGACCCCCATGTTCAAGATGATCGTTTTGATAGTTTTGGAAAAAATGTTGCCATGAAGTTGCATGGTCTTCCAAAACAACAAATGTTGATAACTGAAAAACTGATAAATGAAACTTTGTTTCAAGCAGAGATGGGAATCTTATCTTTATCTCACAAATTGGTTTATGAAGCTCAACACTTGTGACAGCAATTTATTCGATACCAACCACCAATTCCTAGCTCATCTTTTTCATATTTAGGTATTTACAGTCCATTTTCAAGCTCTTTGGTCCAACTTTATCAGGAGCTAGAACAGTATCAGAAAGGATGATCTCAATAATCACCATATTAAAATGACATAGTTTCATTTGTTTTAAATTTTAATGTTAATATATGATTTGGCATTTTGTACTGTACATTATGTCAATAAAGTAACACCATCTATTAAGAAGAAAAATTTGTTCTTACCTTTAAATAATCTTTATGAAGGACTTTATAAATAGCATCACGTTTCAGATATGATGTAGCCAAGGGCTTCAGATGATGTTACTATTGAAAATTTGAGATCTTCAAAACTTCTGCCTATTGCCAAATACCTAAGGTTGCCATAAGCCTCTCGTGGTGAAATTGCTGCTTGCATTACAGTATTTTTTTTTTTTTTTTATAATTTGTGTAACCAAGGCTAACAGATTTAAATATGTTCTTCATCATTCTCAAATTTATGCCAATCTTTAAGTTCTAACTTCAATTCTGAGATAAGGTTCAGATGGGAATATGATCCTCATTTTTTAGATTTCTACCCACATGTTTTTCCCTGCAAGTTTTAATATAATTTATTGCTAATAAACATCCAAGAACAGCCAGTATGTCATCATCAGATGCTATGTCCGACTGACTGACTGACAGAGATTTTCCTCGTGTGTGGGAGATGATAAATTCTGAATTTTCTCAAGTCCAGGCCTCAAAGGATTTCTTTAACATGTGTGGGCCCCTTTAAAGCAAAACAATTGCTGGATTAGTTTTTTACTTAAATATTAAGAAAATTTAGTTAGGAATAATTTACATATTTAAATTATAATAATGTAGATTGTGAAATAAGAATATTTTTTTTTATAAATCATATTAATTGAAGGTTTATAATTCAAATTAATGTCTTTTTTATTTTATATTAAATTTAAAAATATTTTTGTGGTGAGTGGAATGCTAAATTTTTATTTCAAGTGTTATGGAAATTTTTAATATTGGTTTTAAAATTGTATAGTTGGTTACTCTATTAATGATTATACTTTTTAATCAAATAAAAAAATTTTTTTTAATAATTATTAATCAATCAATCAAACAATATTTATTTGATGTGGCTTTCACTTTTACAAAAGGGGTATAAAAAACTTTAGAAAACAACATATATATAATAGACTATGATTTTTCTTATCATTCAGGTATAATTATTTATAACTTAAATTTAGAAAACATATTGTAACATATTTAATGAATGACAAAAAGAATATAAAGTTTAAATAAGGTTATAGAACTTAAATTATCATTGTATAAAGAGATAATATTAAAATCAGTTAACAAAAAGTATTTTTAAATGCTAGAGTAAATTCACAAGATACAAAGAAATCATTTTTAACATTTTCAAAAAAAAAATTACAAAAAACAATTGGAGCAATGTGTTACATTAATTCTACAGCCATTTAAAAAAACAGTATATTTATTAAATAATAAATAGTTCAACATAAAAACAATGCTTTCATAATGATAGATGTTGTATGAAAGTTATTTTATTTAAAAAACTGGTTATGCCCATGTGAATAATTCACATGTTTATAAAACAAAAGATGGAATGCAAAATATAAGTTATTATTTGAGAAATTATTGCACCTGAAAACAGGAACAGGGAATTATGGAAATGGGAATTTTTTCAACTGGGTTAGTTGTGAATATGAACAGTTTTTATAGCTAATCTCTGTTTCTATTTGCATTTACTTTTCTGCTACATCAACAACTTCTAAAAGGCAATCTTGCCTTTCAGGAGTTGTTGTCATAACAGAATTAATATTTAATTTTAATGTACTCACTAAATTTTATTGTTTGATTTTAAAAAATTGAATGATTTTGCATTGAAGAACACATGCATTCAAAATAAACCATTTAATGTAGAAAGTGAAAGTCCTGCTAAATCATTTTAAAAATTATGGATTTTTTTGTATATAACTTAATTTAAATTTAAGACATTAAAATTTATTTTCTTGTTAAATATCAATTAATAAAAACATCATAGTGGCATTAAAAGTAAATCATAAAACTTCTAAGAATATATTATTGTAAAAAGACACAGAGTAATTGAATATGATGGTACTAAGCAGAGAATAAGAGAAGTGAATGTTATCATTTTTTGCAAACAAATTAAGGATCAAAGCCAAAATCTTAAATCATATGCTTTATAAAAATATGTAAACTGTGAAGAGCTGTGAGGTAGTTTATTAGATCCAATGAGCATTACAGACATTTACTATATTTATATATGTAATAGTAATAGTAAAAAATAAAGTAGTGAAAAAGTTGAAGTAGGAAAAAATATCTATATGTATAATTAGTAGATATATATTTGTACAACATATATATATATGTTGCACAAATATATATCTACTAATTATACAGGGTGTATTTTATTCTAATATTAAACATTATTTATTATAATCCAAAATACATGTTCAAAATTTTGTTATAGTTTTATTTTAGTTCAATATATTTCGAATTAAAATATAGATTATTCTAGAAATAAAGTAAAGGCATTTTAAAAATATTGAAAATAAGTAAAAAAAATTAATTTTTAAAATTCTTTAAGTTTTTATTTTAAAACATTTATCATCATCTATATATATATAAAAATGAATGTATGGCTGTCTGTCTGTATGTCCTTCATGCATTACCACACCGTTTATCCAATTGCCATGAAACTTTGGGAAGTTGTTTAATATACTCCCGCAAAGGTTTCTGGCATTGTACATTTATCCTACGATAGATGGTGCGAGTGAATACGAGCATCGTGAGTTTGATCAATTTCAAATTGTGAAGATCATTTCCCCCTTCCAAAAAATATCTCTATATATGCATTTGTGAACTGTTATTTACGATATTTGTAATAATTTTTGTTTAATTACTTTATTTCAACTATTTTTTGCTAATTATGTATTCGCTCGAACTTTGTTAAAACCTTAACTGTATACTGAACAACAACTGAAGTTGTAGGAGGAAATTCGCCTATTGTATTGATCTAGGGATCCCCTTTTCCAAATTTTAATATCGACTCAAAATAATTTAAAAAGACAAATTACAATAAAACGGTTTATTATCCAACTATCAGAAATTTCACAACATGCCAAGGAAGAGAGG
>NW_019385072.1:549996-577258 GCF_000671375.1 Centruroides sculpturatus | reverse complement strand
TCCAGTTATAGTATTTTTAACTTAATTTTTAAATATGTTTTACTGGTTATCTATGAAACCAAGTCATCTAATTACTGATATTTGTTATTGTTGCCATGGCAACCAAAAATTGTCGTCTGCTTTTATAACAAGATATTGTTAATTCTGAAGGGCAAAATGGGTAAGGGAAAGATATTTTCAGCATTTGTAAAGGGTAAATAGGTGTTTTAAGTGAAGCTGGTGAATCAATAAGATCTCTTATTAAAAAACAGGGAGATAAATTTGTGTGATCAGGAATTATTTGAAGTTAGGCAAAGAATCAGGGCTGTGGAGTCGCGTAAAAATCTACCGACTCCGACTCCAACTTTTCCTTACCATCCAACTCTGACCACAGGCGGACTTATTACCGAAAGAGACACGGAAATTTTGATGTCATCACGTGACTTCAGAATAAACGATTCAATAAATAGAATTCTAATAAAGATAGAACGTAGAAACCTTTTATTCCAAAGCTAAAAGACTCCTCTAAGTAACATATAAATATAGGCCTATATTCGATAACTTTTACTTTTCCGGCTGTTATATACAACAGAGGGAAAGTGTAGCGCTCAGTCAAAACATAACCCTTTCAAAATTTTTACATTTTTGGACTCAGGATACCTTGAAATTTCGAGATATGCAAAAGATTTGAGGTTTTCTTCTATATGTGTGGATGTTAGACTGCGTGTGTGGGGCATGATTTTGTTCACTCTGTTTGAAGCCTAATAGTTTCTGTGGTCAGAATGGTTGGAATCGGAGTCATATGGTTTAACACAGGAGTTAATTATTAAGTGTCAAAGTGGTTGAACTAAATCGTTTCCCCATATACATTCTAACATCTTAGGTGAGAACATCTTAACAGGTTTTACTGTACTATTATAAAATGACAAAAAAGTTTACTTTGAGGGTAGAAACAAATTTTATTTTTTTTTTAAATTTTGAACGCTAATAACGAGTAAAATATTCATTAAGAGATATGACACATGACCACTTTTATGTGTTCACCCTGTCGACCTTTAATTAATTAAGAATCAAAATTTAATAGTATTAATGTCCCTTTATATGTAAGACACAGTGTCACATTTCGTTTCTTAAACTTTACCCATTCTTAGATATTGTTTAATATCCCAGAACAGAAAATAAAGAATTTAAACAAATTAGACGCCAACACATACATGCACGCGAATTTTTCCTCTGAATTTTTATTGACTTTTTGAGGGGTTCGAGAGGTCTCCAAACATATAGATTTGCAAAAAAAAAAAAAAAAACTGGAGGATCAAATTTGATACGATTCCAATACTTTTCCATTTTATATATGTTACTGTGAAAGACCGAAATTAGAGAATGTCGATATTCTCCGGTGAATGTCGACACATACAAAATACATCGGTGAAAGACCGAATATTTGGTTATATTATTATACATTCCAACAATCGCCGGTGTATGTCGACAAGCACAGATAAGCTTTGGTGGAGGTTGAAATGACACCTGAAAAGCCGATGTCGACAGAGAGACGACAGTCTGTTGCCAAATCCTTTGTGGGTAGTCAGAGGTAAGACAAGGTCGTACCTCTTTTCCCGGCAACTGTTGGTGGAAATCGCTCACTTTGTCACTGAATGGTGTTTTTGTTCTTTTGATCCCGTGAGGTGGGGATCAGTTAGTCAGGTCGAGTGGCGGAGGATGAGAGGAGGTCGTCAGTGAGGCGTTGGCAATATCCGAATAAAAGGCACCATTAACAAATCAGCTTATAATCACGTAATAACGTAATCAGTTTGTAATTTGTAAAGAAAAGTTACTTTTCATAGATGAGATTTCTTCTCAAGAAATATCGCTGAGAGAAGCAGTTACAGCTAATTCGAAAAGTGGAGGGTAAGGCTATACAGTAGATCCCCCTATAACACTGTAGATAATTCCGTGTTTTATGAATTCCATGTTGTACGAGTCACTTAGATTTAGACAAATACTTGAGCTGTTCACAGCCCGGCACACATATTTGTAAAATCTAAGTGACTCGTACAACATGGCATTCATATAACACGGAATTATCTAAAGTGTTTTAGGGGGGTCGACTGTACACGCTGTCATTGCAAAAAGTGTTCCACGAATAAATGCAGTTATAAAAGCAAGGGACTCAAAGTGCCATAACAGTTTAAGTTATTGCAATAAATATGATTGTACAGTACAACGTCAATCACATAATTTATGTGTAAGTTTATTATTGTATTATTTTCTTTAATGATTTAGAACGCACTGTTCATTTTAGGTTCAACAGTTTTTTTACATGTGCCGTTACTTAAACTTTTTCCTATTTTGACATATTAAAAAGTTGCATTTTTGTCTTAATGTAATAAAAATATTTTTATTCAGCATTCACCATCAGTGCATGCTGAATGTCGACATTTGCCGGTGTAAGTGAGAAATGATGATATTTAGCAAATATTTCGTACATACACGAAATGACTTTGTGAATGCTGACATTCACCGGAGAATGTTGACATTCGCCAGATATCGGTCATTCACAGTAACATATGTTACACATAAGAAGCTGGGAAGTAAAAAGGAGTCGGAGTCGGCGGATTTTTTGACAACTCCGACTCTGGCTAAAATACCAAAACTCCACGACTCCGACTCCAACTCCACAGCCCTGCAAAGAATATGGAGATCAGAAGAGACCTGGAAGGCCATAAACGTCTTAAACTTACTTGTCCTAAGAAACAAGCAGTTTTAAGGGAAATTATGACTGGAACAAACTCTCTCAGAAATATTGCTGCAAAACCCAATTATGGAGTAAACTTGGGGTCAGTTTGGAACATAGTTCATGCTGCCAATCATCTCAAATATGCCAAAAGAAAGTGAGAACCAAAACATATAAACAAGCACAAGGCTGCTAGACTGACTTGGTCCAAAAATCACATGATCTGGAAGGAACAGTGGAGGAATGTAGTGTCGTCAGATGAGAAAAAGTCTGTGTTCAATGGTTACCTGAATACTATTGGCATGATTTAAGAAAGGAGAGGGAAATAAGAGGGAGAAGAAAGGAGAGGGAAATTTGGAAAAACAAATATTGCCTTTCCTGAAAGAAAGCAAAATGCTAAAGGATATATCCAGCAGCTAGAAATGCATCTACTTTCCTTTGGAGAAAGACTGAGGGTCATCAGTAGCAATTCCAGCAAGATAATGCTCTGATTCATATTGTCAACTAGTTGATAATATGAATCACTAACAACATATGGCTGCTGCTTGAACACAATAAGTATGTCTTTGGGATTAGTCTTGATCTTCAAAATGCATTCAACACTGCTTGGTGGCCACAGATCCTCCATAGGCTGACACAAAGTGGCTGCACTGCAAACCTCTTTCACCCTGCAGAGAACTTCCTCTCCAATAGAGAAGCCACTTTGTCATCGGGCCACAATATTTTTACCTGCCAACTTTAGAATGGCTGTCCACAGGGGGTCTGTCTGTGGACTCCTGTTTTGGAACATTCTTTTTGATAACTTCTTAAGATGGACTTTGATTTCAATAGCTGCATCTTTGCTTATTCAGATGATGTGTTCGTCTTTCCTGTGACCTCCAGGCAGGCCATCGAGACTGCAGCTTCCAGTATCCTTTCAGTTGTGTGCAACTGGGGCAAACATAACAAACTTGTTTTTAATGCTTCAAAAACAATAGGTATTGCTTTCTCAAGGCCATGCAACACAGACTTGTATCGAAGGACTTTGTGTATCAAGATGGAGGGAAGGTCTGTTAAAATCATTAAAGAGCTCAAGTTTCTGGGCATAATTTTGAACAAGTGATTTACCTGACAGGCACATATTAACCCTTCAACAGTTGGATAGTCAGATATGGTGCTATCCCAAAGTAGTGGAGAATAAACGTGGGAAATTTTTAAAGTATTTTTCCACGCATTTTTTCTCATTACTATTTTGGAAAAAGATTTTGCAAACAGTTATGTCTAGTAAAGAAAAGTCTTTTATTATTAACTTTTCTTTACTAGACATAATTAACTTTCACATAATTCATATAATTAAGTCACATAATTAACTTTATATGTGAATTTTTTTTTGCGGTAGTTTTTGGCGATACCCCAAAAGAATTTCATGGATATATCCGTCCCTCACTGTTGAGTGGTTAAGCATGTTACAGATAGAACAAATGTTATCTTCAACAATCTGCAAAGAGCTGCCAAGAATAAATGGGGTCTGGGTTTTGATGCTTTCAATCCAATTTACAATTGTGTGTTCACACCAATAATCACTTATGCATGTCCTGTTTGGAGTGGGCCTGTGGCCACTCACTTTACAGGTGCAGACTGTTATTGTCACAGAGGAGGACCTTGATTCGACTCACTCATGCTTACTCTACTGCCTCCGATCAGCCCCTGCAGGTCATTGCCAAAAAGCTTTCCATCCATCTACAGCTTCAGCAAACTGCTAAGCAATATTTTATCTCCAGAGGGTTCGAGGTCGATATTGGGAGCCTTTCCTTCGGCAATGTTTGAGGTTAACAGAAAAGTAGATGAATTTCCATACCCAGCCCACAGGAGGGGGCTATATGCAAGACAGGGTTTCACTAGATGTGGAAGTTTTCACCGATGGATTAAGGACTGGTAATGGTACTTGATGTGCCTTTTCTGTGTTTTCAGGAGGAAAATAAATTTTCTTTGACACATGAGTTCTTCGCCTGGAGTGGTCCTTGCCATTCTTTTGGCAGTTCATTGGTGTGAGGAGAATCTTGTTGGAAGGGCAATTAACATCATTACTAACAATTCTGTGGCTGTACATGCCCTGAAAAACAAGGACAGTCTTCATCCACTATACAGGGACATTCTCAACATCATCTCAACTAATTCCAACAGTTTTTCTATTGAGTGGACCAGAGGGCACTGTGATATTCCAGGGAATGAGAGAGCTGACCAGCTGGCACGGGCTACTGCCGACTGTCGTGACATCTTCTCTGACCACTGTATTCTTCCAGCTTTGAGACTTAATCTTCTCCTTTGCAAGGAAAATGATTGAGATTTTGCAGCACGAGTGGGAATCTATTTTCCCAGATCACATCTTCAGGAGTTTCTTTCTGAGCATCAAGTGACATCTTCATAGTCGGTGGTTTAGTCCAAACTTTCAGGTGACTCAGTTTCTCATGGGATGCAGGCAGTTCAACATGTATCTCTGTCGATTCCATAAGTCAAGTTCAAAGCTGTGGAGAAGAGGACAGGGGTTCGGCACTACATCTATGCCTGCCTGATGCTTCATGACATAAGGCAACTTGTAAAACTTAAATTAAAATTATGACACTTACGTGTTGCGGCGTTATTGACAGCGATTTGTTAAATTTCAGATATGTTCGCTAGTACTTTCAACAGTTTACGACTGTCGTCTTCAGGCGAAATCGAATACCTTTGTTTTCGAATTGATAGCTTTTAAAAGCTATCGATTACCTTTGTTTTCGATAACAAAGTTATTTGTTACCTTTGTTTTCGAAAACAAAGGTATTTGATAGCTTTTAAAAGCTATCAATTCGAAAACAAAGGTATTCGATTTCGCCTGAAGACGACAGTCGTAAACTGTTGAAAGTACTAGCGAACATATCTGAAATTTAACAAATCGCTGTCAATAACGCCACAACACGTAAGTGTCATAATTTTAATTTCTAAAGGCTGGCGTGAAGTGAACTATATTTTCATTCTTGTAAAACTTAATTTGCCTGCTAAAAATATGAATTGATCCTGTGATCTGAGTCTTTCTTGAGAAAAAAAGACACTACCTCCTGCTGAAAAACCTTATCAAGTAGTATTTTGAAAGGACTTGCATCTGGTAACTAGCTGTATGTGCCACAATGTTGTCATACACATCTGGTGATTGTTTTGTGTTTTATATCCTTCTATTCACATGCAATGTACCAACTGTCAAATTTGTTCTACCTGCTAGGTCATGACTTGACATGGTTCATGATCCAGGTTCTGTAAGTCGTTTGTTTGCCACAAGAATGTGGCATTACATCTGGCTGTTTCTATTTTAATTTCAGAATCTTGCCATTTATAAGCCAAAAGGCCACTCTGTACTTTACCCAACTGTGCCTCGCGGTGTTGGGATAGAAATAAAGATTATTTGTGTGTGTGTGTGTGTGCACGCCAACATTACCTGGAAATGGTTTCTGGCCAACAGGATTCAAGTCATGGATTGGCCAGTCATGTCATCAAATTTGAATCTTATGGAGAATGTCTGGGGCTTCTGGTCAGGTCAGTCTACACAAATGGAAAGCAGTATGATAACATCACAGACCTGAAGACTGCAATCATTGAGAAATGGGAGGAAATTTCTCAGGGTCTTCTTCAAAAGTTGATTGATTTGATGACAGAAGAGTTTTTAAAGTAATTGTAAACAAAGGAGGACATTGGTTATTAGCTTTCATAAATAACCTTGGAAATATTATTTTCTGTCATTATTCATAAGTGATCTTATAATTATTAAACACTTCAAGAAACTTATTCTTTCAATAAAATTAGTTTATTGTTTATATTAGAACTTGATATTTTGAATGTGTTTTTATATAAATATAAAAACACATTGAAATAAATAAAATTAAATTTGGCTATAATCCATTTCATCATTTGAAATAAATATTTAAAACACCAAGTGTTCTTATCTTTATTAAATGCACTGTAATAAGTAATTCAAAAAGTTTTTGTTATAAACGTACCTAAGAAATTAATAAACCTAACATGGGCATCTTTAGTAACACATACAACATCCAATCTGTAATTGATTTCTTACTAAGTATTTTGTAGTATATCTTGGAAGATTGAAGCTACTTTCTCCACTGTCCACACTGTCCATGTTTCAAGTTTGCAATTTTACTAATCTTCTTTGCATATAACCTGTCCTTTATATTCACACAGAAAAAAAATCTAGAAGTGTGCAATCTGGAGAGTGAGGAGGCCACAGAATAGGGCCATTGCAGCATATTCATTATACTGGGAACATTATTTTTCCATATGAGTGATTATTTATTGTGACATCATCACAATGCCTGGCTGCAATTTTTTGTCACAATGTTTTCAATTCTTTCAGTAGTGTTTTGCCTCTGTACATCATACTTTTCCTATGTTGTGCTGGTTATCTAACTCTGTTCAATGGAAAATTTTTGAATTTAAATAATGTGACTTCCAATGCCAACCAGAAGTTTCTATATAGTTAATCAGGGCCTAAGCTTTCCATATCTGTGTTTGACTTTCATCTATTCAACTCTGTTCTTGAGATTAAGGAAGGACAGACAGTAACAATGGAAATTTTTAGGTCTACAATTTTTTCAAATTGCAGTCAAATAAATTGTATATTGTTTCATAATTAATTCAAAAACACATCAGATTATATTTCTTTCAATTGAGAAACACCAAATAATTCCAACATATCCAAGTAATCATCAGTTCTCATTTGCATTTTCTTTTCAAAAATAGAAAAACAGGTCTAAAAATTTCATCAGAAGATAGTGCCACCAATTGAATAAAACTTTTTGATGCAAAAAGTTCTTGTAATGTCTTTTCTGGTTAACTTTTTATTAAGTGTCTTAATCCAATCAATAAACTGTATATTGTTTCATAATTAATTCAAATAAAAATTTTAAATTTATTATGTTATTTATTATAGTAATAATATCTTCAAATGCAATATAATACAGTATAAAGATTATGTGTTACTAATTGATCTTTTTAATATTAGTTCTATTGCAAAATTTTCAATTTAAAATATTTTTAATGTCTATAGAATTCAAAATACAACAGTTTTATTTTCAGATACAAGTTGAAACTCTTGTCCAATCCCTTTAGGATTTGATAAATGCTGAATCACAAAAGTAGTTTGGCATTTTATAACAGATTTCTGTGCTTTAATTGAATGACTTCATTCATTTATTAATCATTATAAAATCAAATTAAAAATGCTTGCTGGAGAAGCAGGATTTTTAAAAAACTGAAACAGATAAATTTAAAGAAAAACATCTTCAAACTATATTGGAATATAAATCAAAATATCGTACTTTCCAGCGTATAAGATGGCCCCTGATTTTTATAGTTAAAATAGAGTTTGGAATATTCGCCATATAAGACTACCCCTCTTCTAATGCACACCAAATAACTTTTCTATTACTCCATGTTGTCTTGCAGCAGTGCAGTTATTATGTTCCATGGCAAAGTTTACAACTTTAAGTATGAAACTGGCTTCATATTTCTTTCTTCTTGCTGGTGGAGCCATGATGGGATTTTGACTGTTGACATTTTTATAATGGCCCACTCTTGTATCATATTACCATACCTCTTTCCTGCCTCTCAGATCTTCCACATGCACAGCTGTGTCGCTTCACTGCAGTCCTCAGGAGTGAGCTCTGAAAGGCAGAGAAAGAGGTATGGTAATAGGATACATACAAGGGCGGGCCACACAGGTGAAAGATTCATGTTTTTCTGAGCACAGCGCCACTCTATCTCTATCCATACCCTGGGCGTCCCAGCCGACTGCAACACCCAGCATATAAGACGACCCCTGACTTTTGAGAAGATTTTACTGGGTTAAAAAGTCGTCTTATATGCCAGAAAATGCGGTATTTATTTTTTAATTGTGATGAATTGTTACAAATATTTTTCATGTAAATAATAAAGAAGATAATTAAAAACTTTAGTCTCAAATAAAAAATAATGATTTTTTTCAAGCAACAAAGTGCTCAGCTTAGGGTGTAGAATAATACAATATAGTAAAGAAGCCAGTATAGTTATTTTTTCCTACTTGTCTTCACTGGCATAAGGGTAAGGGTGACCTTTCATTCATAGGATATTGGATTTAGATGGATCCAAAATTGATAGTGACACGAGGACTCATATTTATGATGGACAATCTGGTATGGGCTTCTTTGTTTTATTGGGTAGGTTTCTCACTGAGCAGAGGTACTAGCTATTATTTGATATGTTTGCACTGTTTTACACAGAGATCTTTTTAATAAGACTCCCTACATTGTTTTTGATAGTCATGTTGTCAGCTAACTTCAGCACTCATTTGGGAATGCTGTTTGCATTTCAACGAGCTGGCTACCCAGAAAAGTGTGTTTCTCTTCTGGGTACCAGGACATGAAGATATTACTGACAATGTAAGGCTTATTTATTGGCCAAACAGGGAACTTAATATTCCTTTGTGAAACATGAACAAGCTGTTGATATTTTCTATAATACGTTTTTAAAGCTGTCAAAGAATGATTAAATACTTGACACTTTCATGTTGCAGTGTTACAAATAGCAACTTGTTAAAATTCACACGTACTCGCAAGCATTTCCAATAGCTTATAGCTATCATCCTCAGGCAAAAAATTGAATACGAATTATTTTTGAATTATCTGTTTTTTAATGGACTTTTCAAATTATGTAAAGCACGTAGATGAAATTTAGAATAAATATTAAAATTGAATACAGTAATTATATTTTCATAGAAATGAGCTGTTATGACGTAATCTCCCAAAAAAATATTTAAATAGCTATTAATAGTGCCGTGTTTGGCTGTGGAATAAATTATATTGCAAAATCATAATTTGGTTTGTTTAAATAATGTAATTCATAGCTGCGGCATTTCCAAAGTCAGTGCATTGCATGGTGTTACAGTGGATATGTTAAGGTTCTCCCGTATGAGTATTTCTCTTTGATCGTTGCACTGCTTAAGCAATTCAATGTGGCCCCAAAGCAGTAAATAATCCTGGTATAGAACCCTTTTAGCTAATTCGGTTACTGGTCTATTATTTCTTATTTCCTGTTGATGTTCCAGGATGCATGACCGTAGCATTCTGGTGGTAGCTCCTATGTAGATAATGTCCTCTCCTGATAGTGTATGCTTTAATGGAATTTTGTAGACCCCAATTTTTCATTTAATGTAAGACTGTCTCTATCATTGCACAAGAATCTTTGTAGTGTTGGTTAAAGGGCTGTAGGCAATGTAAAATCATGCTTTCTAAATATACGTGTTATTTTTAGCAATATGGAGCCCAAAAACGGTATCGGAGGATGTACAATCTTTAGTTCTTTTTTGCTGAGGATCTCATCTACCCAAACATTAATAGACAAGGAGTTACAACTTATTAATAGGGCGGTGCACAATGCTGGATATTCTAATTCCAAATTTCGTTATCTTCATAACCGGGTCAAAAACAAATTGTTTCCAAATTCTTTCCTCAGCAAAAAAGAAGAACTAAAGATTGTAACCCTCCGATATTGTTTTTGGGTCCCATATCGCTAAAAGTAACAGGTATATTTAGAAAGCCTGGTTTTACATTGCCTATAGCCCCTTAACCAACACTACAAAGATTCTTGTGCAATGATAGAGACAGTCTTACATTAAATGAAAAATTGGGGTGTACAAAATTCCGTTAAAGCATACACTATCAGGGGAGGAAATTATCTCCATAGGAGCTACCACCAGAATGCTACGGTCATGCATTCTGGAACATCAACAGGATATAAGAAATAATAGACCAGTAACCGAATTAGCTAAAAGGGTTATATACCAGGATTATTTATCGCTTTGGGGCCACACTGAATTGCTTAAGCAGTGCAACGATCAAAGAGAAATATACATATGGGAGAACCTTTGTTTACCCTTATGGGATAGGCCTTACACCTCATTTTAAGATTTGTAAGAAAATTTACATATTTAATAAATGGCTTGAAATGGGAAGCCTGTCTCCGTGGGTCATTCTACTCCCACACGATGGTGTTGACCACTCAGGACACCTTTCCACTTAATCGGCAGACCTCACACTGGTGTGAAGTGTAATTTATTGTCATTGTCAAAGAATGAATTGCCTCCAGTCATTCTAAGTATTGGAGGTCAACTCCTGGTTTAAAGAAAAGCAAGACATTTCTGCCTAGGCTGCTCTCTGGGCAAACTTAAGGTTTCTTGTCTTTTCACAGGAATCATGTTTGCTTTTTGATTGGTGTTGTGATTGGTTTTGGTTAATTTGTAAAATGCCAACTGAAACTTTGCTCCTCAGCTTTTCATGAATCTTTTTACTACTTTTGTGGATCTACTGAGAAGAGTTCTCAGTAGAATCACATTTGTGAGTGTGCAGATCTTTGCTCTGGCAGACTTTATTTTATCTGTGTTATCCTGTTTTGACTTTTTCTTCAAAGGGCTCTACTGTCTTCTTAAAAGAGGTTAGTCTTCTGAAGTAATCTCTTGTGGTCTTTTAGGTCAAGGTGTATTTGGCTTGCTGGCCTACCTGTATAATAAACAAACAATGAATAAACAATAGTTAAGAATTTTACAGTTTAACCCTTGATGGAAGGCCAGTATGCAAGACTGCTAAACAAATATTCAGAGAGTGCCAAACCACATAAACAGATTGGGTAGTGAATACAGAAAAGCAGTACAATAAGGGTATAATCAGGTAATAGAGCGTCTAAAATATGTTCTATTACAAAGACTAGGAAAGCTTCATAAATGTCTTTGTTATCATTTAATTCATTGAATTTGTACAACCAGTTCGTAGCTATAGATGTAGACAAATCTGGCACTTTGCTACAGTACCTAATCTGCAAACAAATGACAGCAAACTCAAAAACATGCCAGACCATTGAATACCAGATTACAGAGTTTCAATTGTATTCTGTTTAATAGTTTTCATAAAAAAAAAGTTAAGAAAAAATGAAAACTTTAATTTTTACATGATATAAAATTTAAATGAATTAATTTGCAGAAAAATGATGATGATGCTTTATGAAAATGGATTAAGAGTGGTGATACATACATCAAATTTAATAGAAGGTGACTGGTTTCAGAAAACTCAAGGGTAATAAGTTTATTTTGCTCTATAAATTATTAAATGAAATAGATAAAAAATTTCTTATTACTGCTATTAATTAAATTAAAGAACATACTTTTGTAATTATTTAATATGTTATAGGAAAATTATCAAAACAGTTATTGTCTATTCAGGATGTGGGTTAGTCCAATATTTCCAAAGTTGGAAGAGCCATCAGTGACAATTGGAGAATCTCCTACAGAATTCAAAAGAGATCTGATTGATTATTTAACAGTCTATGATGATTCTTCATTAAATGAGTGGATTCAAACAGTCAAGTATCATGATTTATCTGCAGCAAAGTTAGAATTATTTCATATATATTTAATATAAATATATAATTTATAAGAAACTCAGAATTAAATTATTTATTATTTACATTGATTTTATATTTTCAAGGGTATTTTTGATTGGATCAGTACCAGGGCGACATGTTGGATCAAGAAAGACCATGTTTGGTCATCTAAAATTAAGAAAAGTAAAAAAAATTATGTTTGACATTTTTTTATGATTATAAACAAATAATAATAATAATAATAATAATAATAATAATAATACAGTAAAACCTGTCTAAAAAGGAAGCTTTCCTAAATTAAAAAAAATTCTTCAGAACAAAGTGATTTCTGCTAAATCTTACTAAAAACCAGAAACCTGTCCAATGCAGAAACAAGAGGTTTTTGAATACAAAGAACATAACTTGGATGAAGCAGAAAATTGAAATTTTATGCGTAGACAAATAATAAGAAAAATCATCACTGCAGAGCATGACAAACTATTCTGAGAATGATTTCAAACTTTGTCATAGAAATGAAGATCATGTGACAAGAGGACATAGACAATACAGACACAAGGTCTTTGTTAGAATTAACCAGGGGTAGAATTATTCACTTTCAAGAGTTGAATTCTTGAGAATAAGCAATAAATATAATTTGTGAAAACAATGAAAATAAGGTGCCAGTTTACCTTGTAGAGTAGCTAGCACCTACAAGTACTAGTACAGAGTATTTGAAAAAAGTTGATTAACCTGTTGATAATTAGAGAGATTGAAGTAAATGATTAATAACAAAATTAAAATTTCTAGAGAAGCCAGAATAACTTGGTCTCTATATTACTGTTTATTAGAATTTGGCAGAGCCAGACACTGGTTTTTGGAATGCGAATTGGCTTGTTCACTACCATGTGAGGTCATATCCAAATACCTAGCACAAATTCTTGAGAACAAGGAAAACTTTTTGCAGAAGAATATTTTCCAGTTCTTGTATTTGAATTACTAGGCTTAATCCAAATTAATCCAAAGTGATTCCAATTTAGTTGGAATCACTTTGGATTAATTTGGATTAAGCCTAGTAATAAAATTTCCTTACATATGTGAGAGTGATTTTACTATAAAAAAATTAATGTAACTATGATATTTATCTGGTAATTTAAAGATGAGACAACATATTAAAATCTACAGACAACAAAAGAAAAACATACTAAAATCTGTCAAAATGGAAAAAATTATTTAGTATTATATAATTCTGGTTTACACAGGTTTTACTCATCATGATTTTGTATGTGATATATTTTTTAAAAATTTTAAAATAGTATTAATTGTTTTTTCAGATATTAACAAATTTTGGTTCATCATCAGTTACTTCAGATTGGCCAGTTATTGGCCAGTTTTCTAGTATTGGGTCATTAGGTCCTGACAAAGACAAATGGTTATGTGGTGAATGGCATACAAGTTTAGCAACAGTAAAGAAAGCAAAGTTAATTCCAAATAATGTACCATTAAAATTGGTATGCATTTAATAAAATAAAAAGTTATGCTTAAAATTTTTTATATGATAATTATTTAGTTCTTAAATGAATCAAACTTTCACTGTGTTGTTATGATAACTTATAATCACTTATGGAACCATTAATACAACAGCTTTGACTCTTATTTAATAAATTTATTTTCATTTCTTGAAAAACATATTTGATAAAATGTATTTTTCAGATATATCCTACTGTTGATAATGTTAGATTGAGTTTAGAAGGATATCCTGCTGGTGGTAGTTTACCATATAGCAATCATGTTGCAGTTAAACAACCTTATTTAAAAAATTATTTTTAGTAAGTACTTTTTAAATTTAATGTAATAACTTAAGTCTTCTTGATTTTACTAATTCTTATTATTAAATTATCATCATAAGTTACATTAACACATAATAATTAAAAACCTTATTGTTATATGAATTAAATTATTAGATTATTTAAATAATGTTTTTACCATTAACAGCAATCATTAAAGAATAGAAAGATAATTTTTAATTAAATATGTTTTATTATTAAACATAAATTTAATCATAGATTGTTACATTTTCAAGATTTTTTTTTTAAAGTTTAGTATTGTTTTTATTATTTTCTAGTTGTCATTCACTTTACAGAAGTTATCTTCAAATGGATTGAGTTTTAAGTTTTAAATTTCCAGATATATTTTAATTATAAGGAAAGGATAGATCTAAACCGATTTTGTGTAGAATGCTATTTTGTTTCAAAATAATTTGTTTTCATTCCTAATATTGGCATAAATCATAGAATTGAATGGCATTTTAAATTTGTATGTAGGTGCCATATACTATAAAAATTTTTCATAATGAATTAAAATAATAATCATACAATTCATCAAATTAACATAAATAAAAAATATTCTAAAAAAATATTAAAAATTTTTTATTTTACATACGTGGGTGCTTCAAAAAGTTCATGGAAAAAGTCCATAACTAAAAATTGTTTGGAAGGATTTTGATTTCAATGCATCTGAACATTCTTGTACCAATGTGTTATAACATGTTCAAACATGAACTCAAATGCAGGTAAGAATGCAGTGCTGCCAGTTGAAAGTCAAGAACCATTCAAGCAACATGGAATCCATTAAAATCAAGACCAGAACAAACATAAAATTCATGATGAAACTTGATTGGGAGAATAGGCAAATCATTGATGCTCTGAAACAAGTTTATGGTGATAACCCTCCAAAGAAGTCAACAACCTACAAATGGATAAGTTTCTGAAAGATACCAATTTTCCATCAGTTGAAGATGTAAAATGAGTTGCTCTGACATGGTTCAGATCACAAGACCCTCAGTTCTACTCAGATGAACTTAAAGGCTGGTATCAATGTTTGCAGAAGTGTATTGTCCTTAATAGAGCATATGTTGAAAAATAAACATCATAACTGAAATCGCTTTTTCATACTATTCTTTTTCCATGAGCATTTTATGAAGCCCCCTTGTATATCATATCAAGCTGGGTATCACTTACTACAATATAAATATATATTTTATTCTGTTGAAACTGCATTCAATTACATAAATTTATTTTAACACAGTTAAATAAATTAAAATTAATGAAATTATTTTAATTTATGTCATTATTTTAAATGATCTATTATATATTGAATTATAATATCACAAATTATTTATTAGCAGAAGGAAATTTTCCCTGTTGCATGGGGGAATACATAATTATATTAATACATTACATACCGTGTTTCCCCGAAAATAAGACATCCGCAGAAAATAAGACCTAGCACAGATTTTGCTGAATTGCGAAATATAAGACCTCCCCCTGAAAGTAAGACCTATCAAAGTTTTTTTTAGTCATAATGGTCATCGACAGATGGTTGAAAGTGGCCGTTGGCTTTTTGAAAGTACAGCCACTGATTGGTCAGCAGACAATTATGCCACACGGCATGATTTGCATAAGACTATGGCTTGGAAATCACAAATTTGCATAACGTTACGGCTGGTGATGGCTAATTGGTCGGCCGGGAATCACGCCACATGACATTTGCATAGTGCTACGGTTCAGTAAGCACTAATTGGTTATCGAGTCTGATGTCCACGCTATAAAAAGGCGACAGTTTGGATATACGTCACTCTCGTCTAAGTTCGACTTGGGAATTTTTTTGTTCAATAATAAATGTGAATTCTTCCTGAAAAAAATAAGACATTCCCTGAAAATAAGACCTAGCGCACTTTTCAGAGCAAAAATTAATATAAGACACTGTCTTATTTTCAGGGAAACATGGTATTATTAAATCAGTTAACAGAATATCTGTAATGAATATTTGTTTTACAATAGTCTACATATTATTTTTTATTTTGACATTTTTACAATAGAAGGACAAATTACTATTTGCATTTCTACATTTATGCAACGATGTTCTAATTGATCATTATTTCAAATTTACTTAGCTAGTTTAGTTTTCCGGCATTTTTATGTTCTTGGTAAAACAGTTGTATGCTTTATATAGGTCTTTTTTATTCATGTTTTTTAAGTTGTTTCTATAATTATGTGATGATTCTCCTTGTAGAATTTGGGTAATGTTGAGGGATGCACATATTTTTGAGAGTCTTTGACATTTTAGAAGTAGATGTTCCATTGAAAGTTCTTCAGATTTGCACTATAGATAACGAGTATTTGAAAGATCAATATAAGTATTATCAATATAAATAGAATATTTATTTAATTGTAATTGTGCTACCCGTCTTTTTACATTGAAGTTAATTGGTTTCATTATATATGGTTGTAAAGAAGGTATATTTAGTATTTCTAAATACCAAGGGTGATAGGAACTATGATTCAGGCTGATTTGGTCAGAATTTATAGATTGAGATATTACTGATTTCATTAATATAGTATAACCATACTTCCAGTCTAGGATATTATCTTTAAATAATAAATTAGATACTCCAAAAGGGGGCGCTATAGTCGCTGAGGCTGTTGGCGTGTTTTGAAGTAAAGTTGCTCCTGTTGCGGCTAAGATTTTGTGATTGCTATTATTATGGATAAATTTGTGAAAATTAAAGAGTGTATGGATCGGGATAGTGCCAAAGAAAAGGAAGCAGCTTTCGAGAAGAGTGCAAAGATATTAAGAACACCAGGTAAACGTTTGCGGCCCTGTTCCACGGGAAGTGCTGTTAAAGTGAGAGACTCTAGAAAGAATTTGGATCAAGAATTATTCTTAGAAGAGATAAGAGGTATGTTGAGTGAAATGAAGGATGCTATAGAATTAAAAATAGAGACGGAATTACGTTTAGTAAAAGACAATTTTGTGCAAATGAACGATAAGATTAATATACTGTCAGAGAGAATCAATAAATTAGAATCCGTGTATGACTGCGGAGATGATCGTAATAATATGCAAGTTGTCACTACTCTAACCAAAAGAGTTAACACACTAGAAAGCAATCTAAGGAAAAGAAATTTGGTACTGTTTAATGTGGAGTTGAGTGATAGGGAAAATCCTTTTGATACAGTATCGAAGTTAATTGGGGATGTTGTTGGTTTATCGAATGTCCTTGTTGACTGTGTTAGACTTACTAAAAATACCAGAAATAATACGATGGTTTTGGTTACCTGTGTTTCCATGCAGGCGAAAAGAGATATATTGAGCAGCTGGAAGAGTAAGTGTAACAAATTGGATGTTTCTGACTGGAGGAAGGCAGTGCGCATAAGGGAGGACCTGTCTGTTGAATGTAGAGAGAAGAGAAAACAACAGATGGATAATTTAAGACAGGCCAGAAAGGAGGGGAAAATTGCTTATTTCAAAGGTGATAAATTGGTGATAGGTGGAAACACTCGCAGGGCTGTCAAGGATAAAGAAGAGGATAGTTGTGTCAGTGATTCTTTTTTAGGAGTAAGCATGATTCATTAAAAGTCCTCAGTTGGAATATGAATGGATAGAAGAAGGAATATGAAATGGAATATTGGAGCATTGTGAGAAAGTTTCATATCACTTGTTGGATGGAAACCTGGTTGGGTGAATTAGATTCAAGAAAGCTACCGACAGATGTAAGTAATGCATACGAATTTTATAAGATTAACGCTACTAGTATATTTGATAAAGGGCGAAAAAGAGGTGGGATGGTATTGATGATTGATAAAGAATTGAAGGAGGTGGTGGTACGTCCTGTTGAAGATTGGTTGTTTGAAGTAGATTGGAAAAATATTAAATTAATTTTTGTTTATGTGAGAGTAGAAGTTTATGTTAAATGCTATAAGTTACTTGAGTCATTGGTTGACTCTTTTCAAAATGAAGAAATATATTTATTGGGTGATTTTAATGGCAGAATTGGAACTTTGAATGAAATGGAGTGGGGAGGTAGTGTTTTTCCCTCATTGGATTATAATGTGTATCGGAACTCGCAAGATAAATGCATCAATAAGATAGGCCTGAAGTTAGTGGAATTGTGTCAAGCAAAAGGGTTGATGATTGTGAATGGTCGAGTTAAAGAGGATGAACAGGGAAAATATACTTTTTTCTCACATCTGGGCAAAAGTGTAATTGACTATTTGTGCATAAACGGTCTGGCAGCTAAGAAATTACTGTACTTTAGTATAGATGATTGTATTGAGTCTGATCATATGATGCTGCATCTTGAAGTTTCTGCCAAAGGATTGAAAAAAAAGGGCTACTTTAGACAATCGCTCCAGTCTAATAGACGCTGGAAGAAAGAATGGCAGGAGGCGTTTGTAAGTGAAATTAAAGGGATCTGTTGGGATGAGCAATTTGATGACAGCATGAGCAAATTAAATAATCTTACTATTGCGGTGTCTGATATAATGGATAAGCTTAGATATAGAGAAAAAGGAGTTAAACACTTCTGTGGGAATAATTCAGAGTGGTTTGATGTTGAGTGTTTGGAACAAAAGGCTGATGTGAAAAATAAGCTCAGGAGATGGAGAAGACTTGGAGAGGATTGGACATTAGAAGATTATTTATTATCGAAACAAAATTTCAGAACACTATGTAAAAGTAAGAAACAGGAATATTTGAACAGTTTTAATCAACTGCTTTCAAAGTGTAAGTCAAGTCAAATGTTTTGGGAATGCATTCGTAAACTGCATGGTAGAAGTAAAGTCCGTATACCGGAGGAGATTAAATCTGAATTACTTGTACATTTTAAAAGTTTACTGTTTAATGATAACCTAGAGAAGGAAATTGTTTGTTTAAAGATGATAACTGTAGGTTATCTTGACAGGCATATTAATCTCGAAGAATTAGATACTGCTTTGAGTGAGGCAAGGTCAGGTAAAGCAGCCGGCCCGGATGGTATTCCGATGGAATGTTGGAAACTAATAGATGAGCGATTGCGGCAGAAGTTGTTGGATGTTTTTAATGAAGTTCTGACAACCGGAATTTACCCTGACGATTGGAAAATGGCGAAAATATTTCCCATCTTTAAATCAGGAGACATAAGCAATACAAGCAATTACAGAGGAATTGCACTGTTAAATACTGTTAGTAAAATTTTTTCAACGATTATATGTAAAAGACTGACATTTTGGGTAGAGAGAGAGCATATTATATCAGAGATGCAAGCGGGATTTCGTCAAGGGTATTCCACAGTGGACCATATTTTTGTTCTGTGGAATTTATTAAAAGAAAGGCTAGTCAAAAAACACCGGAAAGTATATACTTGTTTTGTGGATTTTCGGGCTGCATTCGACTCAGTGAATCATCTGAAATTATGGAGGAGGCTTGCTGATTTGAGGTTAAGTTATAAAATATTGAATTTATTGCGATCGATGTACACGAATACATCAGCATTTTTGATGGTTAATGGTATTACTACTGAATCCTTTCACTGTAACAAAGGAGTTCGGCAAGGATGTCCGCTAAGTCCATTATTGTTTTCTTTATATATCGAGGGTTTGGTAAATAGATTGAATGAGATATCAAGATTTAATGGCTTATGGTTAGATAATAATACTTATATCAAGGTTCTGTTGTATGCAGATGATGTGGTGATTATGGCTGATAGCCCGTTTGAATTACAGCTGGCAATTAATGGTCTTATGAGTTTCTCAAATGAGATGGACTTACAGATTAATAACAAAAAAACTAAGATAATGGTTTTCCAAAATGGTAGCAAAAGATCAAGTAAGCTTAAATGGTTTTTGGGTAAACAAGAGATTGAAATAGTGGAAAAATATAAGTACCTGGGCCTTTGGTTCAAATATAATCTTAATATGAAAGACCACTTTGAGATTACTGCGAGAAAAGCAAAAGGAGCTTTGGTGAAATTATCTAAAATTGCTAATATCCCAGGGTTGGCTTCATATGCTCCACATTTCAGGTTGTTTGATACAACAGTAAAATCCGTTATGTCGTATGGTGCTCAAGTCTGGGGTTTGGCTAATGCCAATAATTTTGAGTTAATTCATAGAGAATTTTTGAAGATGATGTTGGGCCTCAGATATCATGCATCGAATGTGGCTGTTTTGTGGGAAACTGGTAGGGTACCACTGAAAATCTTTTTTATAAAAGCAGTTCTAAAATATTATGTAATAATATTGGAATTGCCTAGGGATAGGCTACCTAGAATCAGTATCGAAAGAATGTGGATGAAAGCGGGGAGTAATTCATGGTGGCTGGATTTCAAAAATTGGCTGGAACGGTTGGGCTTCGGTGATATGGTTACCGAGAAACAAATTGATAGATGGAAAGAACGAATACCGTTTATAGTTATGAGATGCATAGAACTAGAACTACAAAAAATGAAGATTGTGCTGAATAGTTCTGGGTTGCTACGATATTATCGCCCGGTTAAACCTGATTTTGGCATGGCAGGGTATTTAAGGGATGCTGGAATCTCGATTGCGATGAAAAAACAGATTTCGAAACTGTGGTTAAACTGTTATATGTCAAGAAGTGCTTCTTTGGTGTGTAAAATTTGTAACCAGGTCTGTAGTTACAATGATTGGTGCTTCCATATGTTTAGCAATTGTGGAAATGATATGTACGGGGAATACTTAAGAATGTTGCGTGGTGGTTTTAACTCAGATTTCGTGGATTTGTTAAAATTTAACAAGATGTTAAAGAAATTAGATGGTTTGAGTTAAGCGAATTTATTGTTTTGTTTTCCCCCCTTTGATATTGTATTAAATTATATGTCAAATAAAACTATTATTATTATACTACCTGACTAATCACTCGAACAGGATTGGAGAAACAGTCTGAGTGTAATGATTAGGCGTTTATACTATTATTATACAATTATAATATTGTAAAATTTACTATATTCTTCTAAAATGTAAAAGTGAGGTTTAAAAATGTTCGTATTTTCACAATTTGCGACCAACTCGGTCCACCAATAACATTAACTAAGTTCATATATTTCAATATGCTGATATGGTTCGTCGAGAACACATCTTTCGACGAATCGACGTGTTGTCGCTAGAAGTAAACTTCCTCTAGTTCGACTTCTAGAAGTCGAAAAGCAGACAGCGAGACGAATCCAAAGTTGACTCGAACTTTGATGCACACTTGAAGATCTACGACGAACTTGATGTATATCCTGAAGTTCAGATCGTCGATAAAGTTTAGTGAACGCTTCAATCGATAACAACGATCTGGCATCCGGTACACTCTTCTCCTGTACAGTACGCCAATCGGGTTGGAGCAGTGTTGCCATAATGAAATTTCAAAATGTACTGAAGCTCCTTTAAAAAATGTACTGTTTTCCTTCAAAATGTACTATTTCTATGATTGGTTGCATTTGATATTAATATACCTTTATACTAAATTTCTGTGCTTATTTGAAATTCATATTCATGAATACAGCCAGTGATCCATTAACTCCTTTGCTACCCTTGTTCCGATTCAAATGCAACTAAGAAATCCAGAAAAAATTTATTTTTTGTATGAAATAATTATTACGGCTTAAACGCGAATCTAAATCCAAAAANGTCTGTAGTTACAATGATTGGTGCTTCCATATGTTTAGCAATTGTGGAAATGATATGTACGGGGAATACTTAAGAATGTTGCGTGGTGGTTTTAACTCAGATTTCGTGGATTTGTTAAAATTTAACAAGATGTTAAAGAAATTAGATGGTTTGAGTTAAGTGAATTTATTGTTTTGTTTTTTCCCCCTTTGATATTGTATTGAATTATATGTCAAATAAAACTATTATTATTATTATATATATTATTATAGATACTCCAAAAGAGTTTAGTATGCAGTTTAATTTGGTTTGCCAGTGATGTGAGGTAGTTGATTTTTTACTATAATTAATTAGTTTTTGAAGTAGAAATGAGATATTATTGTCACTTTTAAGTTTTAAATGATAGTAAAATTTGATAATTTGTTTTAAGAAGAAGGGGTAGGAAGATATACAACTAGTTTCATTTCAAATTGTATATCTTGGGACTGAGCTTTCCTTGCATACAAAAATATAACATTTATTTTATAGCTGTTCTCCAGGATAGTCTGGGACTGTCAAGGAACCCCAGATTGTTTTCCTCCACTCCTGTTTTTGGCAGTTTCTCAATACAGATAAGAAACCTTCAAATTATTCCTTCCCAACTCACACCAAGCTTTCTTAAGGCTTATCTCTTAGTTGTTTTCTTTCAATATTTAACTAGATGACTGAGCATTTAAGATGATAATCTATTGCTCTGAAGGACCCAGGATCAAATCTGATGGGTTCAAAAATCCCAGGAATTTTTTGTGGAATCTATCTGGATATATTAGGCTCCATCACTCACCGCTGCCTTATTGTGGACCTGGCTAAGCCTATAATACACTTTATAAAAAGGCTACTCAAGGCAGAAAGAGTTTAAAAAAAGCATCTTAACCTATTGATTTTTAATGAATATAGTTTATAGCTTAATATCAAGTCTTTTCCTAAGTTCATCATTTGATTATCAAACATTTAGAGACTCCACACATCCATTAAACTATCCTTACAGTTTTTTTCTTTTTGGCTGTACTAATTATGCTTTGTTCATAAGTTGAGATTTTACATAATAATAAACTTCATATATATGTTCATATATTTTATCCATTAGATGAAAAGAGGGTTCTTTTGAAAGTAATACTGGTGCAGTATGCTTGAATTTATTCCATACACATTTTACATGAGCTATAACTTTCACAGCTATTCCTTTATTCATACTTATCATGATATCTAAATAGCAAAATTATATTATTCTCTCAAAATTCAGATCATCAATTCTTAAAAATTCTTTAAACTAATAAATTTGGAATATATAATTTCTGCATTTTTAATGATATTCATTATTATAAAGGTATATAGGCAATATTCTAATCATTTAGCAATGTAAACCAGACATTGATAAATTCCTACAATTCATCAATTGTAATATTTTTGGACTTACTCTGGAACTTAAACAAGAGTTATTATAAGGCCTATTTGTTTGGACATAACACTTATATTAATATTTAAAGAAAGAATTTAAAAAATATAGTGTGATGCTAGTAGTTTCATGTTTTAGCAAGGGAAGCAAGTTCACTAAGGTTGATCAATGAGCATAAAATATATTGAAAATCTGAAATCATGAGATTTGAATCTTTGAAGTTTGTTATGTATAAAAATGAAAATTTTGAAAATGCATTAACTCAGTATATTGTGAAGCACTTTCCATTGGATGAAGATTTATAATAAAAGAATATTGAAAACATTGTTCATAATATTTTTCCAACTTTATAGCTTTTATTTAATTTTTTTATATTTGTTTTATAATGTTTCAACATTTGAAGGAATATTTCTGAAAAGAGTGAAACAAGACCTTACTCAGAAGTTTAGGCTAAAAAAAGGTTAATCAGTTCTCTAAAATTGGGCATCTAATCCATTAGTTTTATATATTCATCTATCATATAACACTTATAAAAACTGCCAAGAATCAAGGACTTTTCTAGACCTGTAGAATCATGATTTAATTTCAAATAAAAAGATACAGTTAAAGATAGAATGATCTACATTTTGGCTATTTGTGTTGTTACATTGTTAGTTTCTATTGTTGGCATATCTGAATCTAAAGAGATATTCTTTGAAAATTTCTAATGCCTATTAGAATTTTCAAAGAATATCTCTTTAGATTCAGGTGAAAGTCAGGATTGAGGAATGTTTTACATCTGTTTTGAACATGATCTGGTACAATGTTTTCTGGCAATTTCATCTGTCCATATATTTTGTCACACATGCACATAGACTATTTAATTTTTTTTATGAAGTATTTTAAATTACTGACTAATTAATGTATGATAAAATAAAAGAAAATTGTTATGTTGTCCCTATTTTATACTTTTTTACACAGAAAATATTAAGAGTGCAGTGTCTCAGTAGACATTTGATTCATCCAAATCCTTTATTTTATTCATGAAAAATTTCGTTTTCTAGAGTTTTTGTTCTAAAATTTGTAATATATTTAACATATTATATATAATTACTAATTTACTGTGGTATCAATAAAATTAAATTTTTTCATGTCACATAATAAACTAAACCGATACCAGCAAGGCAGTTGTTCCACTGGAGGACTTGGTCCTGTAACTCCTGTCTCGACTCTGTCTCAAGGAGGATGTCATCTGCATAGAATAGTGTCCATGGGTGTGGACGTTGAATATTGGCTCACTCATAAGCAATGATGGTGAAACCACCCTGGATGCAAAGGCGTGAGCCAATGCACTGGCGTCCTCTGTGATTGTCATATGCAGACCCAGCTGAAGCCGAAAGTCTACAAATCCGTTGTCCACCCAGTGACCCTATACGGGTCGGAATGCTGGCCATCAAGCACCTGCCATGAACAAATTCTCCATACCACAGAAATGAAGATGCTTTGCTGGTGCCTCAGCTTTACCCAACTGAACCACATCACGAATGAAGACATCCAAAAGATCATGAGAGTGGCCCCTATATCTGAAAAGATGCAGGAAGTAAGACTCAGATGATATGGCCATGTCATGCATAGTGATGAACACTCAGTAGCGAAGACAGCATTACGACTGGACGATGACCCTAAGGGTACCCCAAAATGAAGTGGATGGATCGACTGCAAGATGACATGAGGAGGGTGAATGTCACTCTGGAAGACGCATTGGACTATACCAAATGGAGAAGGGCATGCAAGAAAGTAGACCCTGCATAGAAGCAGGACTTCAACGCTAGAAAGAAGATATAACAAACTAAACTAAATCATTAAAACATTATAATATTAGAAATTTGTATCATAAAGTTTTATTCTATCATAGGATTTTGAAAATTTAACAATTTTATACATAAATCTTTTAACAGAATAATTGAAGTAAATGATTAGAATATATAAAAACCAATAAAAAAAGATCATATACATTTACATTCTGTAAACGTTGTCTGCTAAATCCAAGACCGTGACGATCATAAATGCAAACCTAAATAAAATAAAATCCAAAATGAAACAATGTTTTATCAGAAATAAAAATTTTTAACAGAGAATATTTTCTACCAAAGATTTTAAGTAAGATTTGTATATATCAGTGATTCTCAATCTTTTTTAACACAGAACTCAGAAAAGTATTACAGAACCTACTAAGAAACTCCTACTTCTTTATATCTCACTCTCACCAAGGTTGAGCTACAAATTTTTGGTACCTTGACCTAAAAATATATTTCATTATTACATAAAAAAAATGTATGTCACAAATAAAATGAAACACTATCAATTTGCCTTTTATATACATTATATGAAAAAATAAAAACTTTAAGAACTGTTGTTACTTTTCTGTGTATTTTTATTGTTATTTTAAGAAATAAAAACTTTAAATTCTTACTAAGTTTTTAAAAAAGTACAAACCATGATTAGTAAAAAACAAATTTTTAAGAATAACACTTAAAAACAATATAATTAAAACTATCCGTATGTTTTTCTTTCTCTGTGAAACTGGGCTTATAACAAATGGGATGGATGTGTTTGCCTTTCAGAGAGCAAGTTTTCAAAGTTAGTTTTGAAATTGGATAACTGCAGCTTCATGTCTGCTTTATGATAGTCTATTTGTTTGCTTGGTCTTAATAAGGATGTATTTCAAAAATGCTATTTTGTAATGATATGTTGAAGCAAAAAGTAGTAATTTTAGTGTGCTTTGTAATTCCTGGGTATTCACTTCTAAGATGATTCAAAATTTAAAGAGAATTACTAATTTGAAAGTATGTTAAGTTCATGTCTGTTGCTATGTTGCTATGTCTGTTCATTTTCTCTGAGTGATAGATCTATATTGTCTATTGAGGCTGAAAATGGACTGCATTATCTATCTAACATCTTATCCACTCAACTATTTTAGTTACAAGAAGTAATACTTCCAAAGACTTATAAGCTAAACACTCAATTTTCAGAGGCCCATTTTTTGAAGTTCTCGTGGAATATCATGATGTCCATTTGCTACTTTTCCATCACTGTCCCTTTTCGGCCACACTTCTGATCCCAAATTTTTAACCAGTGGTTTTCTTGAGTTTATCAGTAATAAATATCTCTTGTTTTATATAGGGTGCATTAGAACCTCCAGTTAACTTTTTTTTTTTTTTATTCTTTCCTGATATAGATAAGCATTATCAACTATTTATATGGGATGAATTATACTCTTTATTTCAAAAATTGTTTCATTTACTTTTATTTTAGTACTAATAAGCAGTTTGCTTTTCTAAATGTGTTTAATTAGTCATTTCCTCACAAATGGTTAACCTGAAATTGATCAATAATCTGATCACATTGCATTACACATTAATTCCTCAATCTTTTTGATAGTCTTGGCTAGGAAAGACCTGATACCATTCAATAGTGTCAAGTATATATGCTATAGGCAGCCTTGTCATCTGTTTCTATGGAAAGATGAAAAAAGTAAGGCATAGAACTTTCCATTTGGTATTTGGTGATGAACATCAGGGATAGTATTAAGAATAAAAAATGTATTGCCTGCACACTATTAATGGCAAAATGATTAGTGCAAATATTGTACAAACAAATTTAGGATTGCCAATAAACTTTTTACATTGCTATGGAATTTTGTCTCACAGAACTCCCAGGGATTTTGCAGAACTCAGATTGAGAATACTGGTATAGATTTTATAAGTTAAATAATTTCAATTATTTTTATTTTAGTGCTAACTTATCCAAAGCAGCATGGGGATGTTTGGAGAAAAATGGAAGTCAATTAATGATCAGATCTTACGAACTTGGAATAGTTTTTATACCTGAAGTTTTGGTAAATATTTTCCTTTTTAATATAAACTTATTCAAACTATAATTACCAGGGGTGTGCCGTGACATTTGATGATAGGGAAGCTGTGTTTCTATAAGAAGCCGACTTCCAGGGCAATCAGTTAATTCTTTCTTTAAATGTATTTTTAATAGATTATTTATCTGGCGTACTTAATAAATAAACAAGTTCAATATAATTACCTCTGTTATTAGATCCAATATATTCCCTATGCCCTCTAAATGCTAATTCTTGCTTTGATAAAAACATATATTATATCTAAATAAATAGATGTTATATCTATTAACCGTAACTATCTCGTTATAATTTTCAATATTTATTTTATATTATTTACTAATGTTAAATTCTATTCCGCTTCGATTTCCAAATTGCTTCAAATA
>NW_019385072.1:535421-543255 GCF_000671375.1 Centruroides sculpturatus | reverse complement strand
ATATCACCAAATGAACATTAGAAGAGTTAAGAAGGTTTGGAAGAGTTCTATGAAACGTATTTGGACAAGGATAAATATCTTGCGTTTTACAAACATGCTCTGTCAATGGTTTCGCTATTTGGAAACACTTATGCGTGTGAACAACTTTTTAGTCGTATGAAGTACATCAAATCACAAGTGAGAACACGAATTACTGATGTTCATTTGGAAAACTGTTTGCGTGTAGCGACTACATCAGTCCAGATCAATTTTGATGCACTTACTTGTTAGTTCTGTAAAACAAAGTCAGATGTCTCACTTTTAAATATTTTTAAATTGTCTAATAAATATGTTTCTCGGTTATTAAATAAATGATTCTCGGTTATGTTTTATTTTCTTCAAAAAAATAAATATACCTATTTTTTGTGTTTTTTTTTTTACATTAAACCAGGCAAGTGTTTGACCACGATCTCACCTACTGGAAAGCAACGATGCGGTTGAAGTTGTAGCACGCTTGCTTGTTTACTTTAATTTAAAAAAAAAAAATTAGGTGCGTGGCCCGGCAGGAAATATTATTTCTGAAATATGGCCCGCCTGCTAAAAAGGTTGGCCACCCCTGTTCTAGATAATACGAATGGAATTTTGTATTAAATATAAAACTTTCAGTGAATTTTTTTCGATGCAAAATATTTTAGTATATCACAATGAAATGAAATATTTGTCTTTCATTTCTTAAATATTTAACATGCAATCATAAATTTTGATGTGTTTAAATAGATTTAAAATAATTTAAACAATTGTTTTTATTCTTTTTTATAGATGAAAGGATTTTGATAAAACATGATTTATATATGTATATTGTTACATCATCAAAACTGTGTCATTGTTATAAGTTATTTCTTTTTTGCTGCAATAAAAACAAAAGACTGTCATCATGTCTCATTATTCATTTCTTCAAAATTAATGAAGGGTCCTATTTATATATAAGCAAAGCTGTTTTCAGCTGGAATGTGCTGGTACACTGTACTGTCAGATGGCATGAAAAAGTATCAATAGCTGGTACGTAGCAGTAAAAACAATGCTATGTTCGATCACCATATATGCATAACAGCAGTAATTTTTTTTATAAAATGAGCACTATATATAGAAATAATTTGCAAATTAATCAATTGCTTTTATTTGTTGCTTTTTTTTTGTATAGTTTCTCATTGTCTGCTTACTATAAAAAAAATAAAATATTTTGGACATAAAATCCATAAAATATGCTAATTTTATGGATTATTTTTTTGTCAAAACTGCATTATTCCTTAATGCAAACAGTTTTTGATTTCAATTAGTGACTTATTGACTGTTTTTGTATAAATCTAATGGAATGTTTTCACAATATAGGAAGAGTCTATAAAATCAATGCAAACAATTATTTTTGAAAAACTGTTATTGTTTTCAGATGGTATTGAATAACTTTCTCATTAGGAAAAGAAAATATTGATTTATAGNTAAAATTAAAAATAAAATTATAAAAACTTACTTGGTGAAATAAAATGTGTGGTGGATATACATACCTGGTACAAAACATTCTTCAATTGTACAAATATACTTTTAAAGAAAATTATAATTAAATATAGCTTTGTAATGAAACATACATAAAAGTAACATAAAATATTCTTTACTCTTTAAATCTTAACCACATAGTCAAATAGCTCCCTATGAGTGGAATCAGAGACGGTCCTGCTAGGTGTGTGGTGTGCACATGCACGCGGGCTGCCAAATCCTGAGGGTGCTGATACCGGTCAATGTCAAATGTCAAAAGACGCGACAGGATTCTTGTAAATTTTAAACGTTTCTCACCATAGCTGTAAAAGTCTAAATATGTTAAACTTTATAGATTGTCCATTGTTTGTTTTCTAATTTGTTTTAGGACCAGATGTTGTCCATGGAAATTTCCAAAATTTACAACTTTTCGGTCACTTGCGTAGAACTGGAAAAATGTCTGTCTTTATTACATCTAATATTTCAAAGAAATCACTCCCACTGTACTCAGCCAGAGATTGGTTCAGTTAGGCTTTTGATTAAGTAAAATTTTGGCTCTTTCATCAGGTTTTTGTGTCCCCAATTCCCTAATGGCTTAATTATTTAACTACTTCTTAAGTAGAAATAAGTCGAAACCGGTTACTTTGTACTTGAATATTTGTAGTCTCGGGAAAAAGTGGAAAGACAAATTTTTATGACAAACAGATACATAAATCGTAAATTTAAGGAAAATAAATTCTAGAGCTTTTTCTGTACCTGGTGCATCTCTCTCATTCATTAAATTTAATTGTAAATGATACTACCAAAGTAACGGTTAATTTTTTAACATTATACAAGAATTATACACGTTTTTTTCTACATCCCCTTAAAGATGGGATATACGAAATCGTAATATCACTGGTTTAACATTGAAATCCGTGAGTAATATAAAATCGGAGAGCAGAATAAATATATCAAATATTTTAATGGATTTTTTTAACTCCTGTCAACTATACAGAACTATCTTAAAAAGATACCAGTAAATTCATATCGGTTGGGTTAAGTTATAAATCTACTCGTTATTCACGTAATTGGCCAAATATCTAGTGGGTGGGCGGCTAACAGCCCGGAACTGGTCCCGGATAGAATTGGAAGTGTTGGAATGTGTAGCATCAACTCAAGGTCGTAGGCTTCCACCAGCTAAACCGGGTGAGGTTGGTGCTCTGTAAAGCGCGTGCGCAAATCTGGCTTTTTGGAATCTGGCAATACAGAGATTCCACTCCACCACTAATATTCGAATATACAATAGCAATCTTTTTTTTTTTTTTCATGTGTAGTATAGAAATTTGTAATAAGATATATAATGCGGTTATAATAAAATATTGTGCAATTATTTTCATATAATTAAAATTAATATGTATATATTTTTTATAAAATACAAGGGAAGTGGCACTTCCACCACTTCTAATGACGGCACGCCACTGATAATTACATATGTATAAACAGGATAATAACAAAAGTTCTCTTTCCAGCTGATTATTGCAGAAATAAGTAGTGAAACCATCTTGGATGCTATTTCAGTGTACATTAAAATTCTGTTGTGACAGTATTCACCTATTCCTGACTGAATTCAGTCATGAATAGGTGTACAACTTTCATATAGAAATTCAGTCATGGATAGGAAATTCAGTCATGAATAGGTGTACAACTTTCATAAGCATACTTCTTAATAATATGGTATGTTGTTGGTATCGTAAAAAGAATAGATAATAATGATCTATAATTGTTGCATTACTTGCTTCTGAAATAATCAGTTGAGGTGAGATTTTTGTCATAATCTTTTATAAATATAATTATTTAGGTATAGTGAATTTATTTATGTAATAATGTATAAAAAAATGTTAAAAATAAAATTCAATTTGATTCACAGTGTAGTAAAAATTATTTTATGGTTGAAAATGATGATGATTGTAATGGGGAAGATGAGGATAATGGGAAATTTTTTCTTCCATTTGATGTTCCACCTGATCCATATGAAAAATTAGGTAATACATTTTAGTTTATATTTATTACATTAATCTGTACTTTCATTTATTTTAAATTATTATGAGACAGGTATGAGATTTTTTTATTTTTACATTATTATGAATCATCAAACAATTCATGTCATAAAATTTTAAATCTAAAGTTTATATAAACTATTGAAACTGAACACTTAATATTGACTTTGAGATTTTGACACATATCTCATATCTTGAAGCATCATCTCAAATACATATCAAATACATTATAAAAAAAAGTAAGTAAAATGCTAAAAAAAATCATTACAAAACTATTATTATTTGATGAAATCATTCTTTTAATTCAAATAATGAACTGATTTACAAACTTGAGCCATAGCCTGAGATCATCTTAAATTTACTTAATACATTTTTCATTTTAATTAAACTTTTAGTGGAATGCTTAATTAACACAAGCACATGTCACTGTTTTCTCTATAGCAAACAAAGTTTAAAGATAATTTCATTTTTCTGAATACATAAGTCAATTCTCTGTTGGAAATAGAGTATATTGCAGTCTTTAATAAAACATTTTGTGGTATTTTTGCACACGCTGTTCAAATTCTTCTGATTATATCTTCATTAGTTGTTTTGATTCCTGTTCATAGAATTCTTAAAATATCCCAACAAGTAAAAGTCAAGTCTGGCAATTGTGTGGATTATAGTTCTGGTCTAAGTTGTCTTCTTAGTATAGATTATGGCCTCACCGAAAGATACAGCCTGAAGATAAGAGGAGGAGAGGGAGGTTGGAATTGAGATTTAATTAGTGGGAAGAGAAGAGGGGTAAAGGAAAGGAGGAAGGGAGGGGGATAGCAAATGAAGGAAAGTATGAGAGTCTTATGCGCAACTGTCCCAAGACAATTATTTAACCAAACTAAACTAAATACAAAAAGCAGTTGTCCCATGCAGGGGACAGGATTAAGAAACAATGTACAACAGATGTGAAGCACACTTTACATTAACCTACAGATAATGCTTGCTTGGCGATGATATACACCCGGGGTGGCCAAGCTCCTTGATAGTCCGAGCCATTTTTCAAAATTTGAAATTTTTTGCGGGCTGCAATTAAATACGTATTAAAAAGGTATGCAAAAAATTCCAGATTACAAATTATATCCATAGCAAGAGTGATACAAATTGTTTCTTCCAGAGCACAATGTCAACTGTCCATTGCAATGACAGTTTACAAATTCAAAATTGGTCTGGAGTCGGTCGATAACGGACGATTACGCCACTGTTCATGTTCGTTCGCGCAGTTTTCGATGAGTCATATCATTCTTAACTTGGACGGAAATGAAATTTGTTACAACGTTGCACTTAGTCGTTAGTAATTTAAAAGACATTTTGAAACACATACGGAACGATAATAATTTTTAAAAATATAATAACACAAAAATGAAAAGAAAACTCGGGTACATTTATCGAGAGCCACAAATAATCCTTCAAAGAGCCGCATGTGGCTCGCGAGCCGCAGGTTGGCCACCCCTGATATACACGTTGGAAAAGACCAATGATGACTAACAGTCCATGTTGCTTGTTTCACTTGGATTGATGACCTCACTGGAAAGAGGGCCACAGCAGATATAATGTGTGGCAAGCACAATCTTGTTTATGTACTTGAGGAAAATCTTGTACAGGTTCTTGTCCTCAACAAGGATGTTGGTCATGTAGGGACATGACATATTGTTCTTTAAGACAGCTGAGACTAGCTCCAGTCTTTCATTTTCTAGATCCAGGCATTCGAACAGAAGATGCTCTGAAGTCTCCTCTTTTTGGAGGCAGTGCATACAATTTCCATTGGACTTTTTCAAAAACTGGGCCAGATAGGAGTTAAAGTCATCATACCCAGTTATGAACTGCGTAAAATGAAACATGAGAGTGAAGTGGGTACGAGTGTTCCCAACCATAGGCAGAAACTTATGGGTGACCCACCCGGTTTTACCTGAGTCCCATTCCCTCTTCCACGTGGAATAGGTGAGGTTATGAAGAGTCTTATTGACCCAAGAGATCGGCAGGGAAAAGTACAAGATGGTCAAAGGCCTCTTAGTAGCAGCCTTGGCCAAAAGATATGCATGCTCATTCCCGGCACAGAGAGTGTGGCCTTTAACCCAGTAAAAGGTAATGCTGACTGAGGGTCCAAGTTGTTTGATCTACTTTCCACTAAAGAACCTGTTTAAATAATATACTACAGTTTGCATAGTGGGGCCCTGCTCCATCTATCTGAATTCAAATTCTTTGTCTTGTATGAAGATCAATATCTTCAGATGACATTGAGCTGTGGGATGAGTTTCTGTATCAGTTCATTGTTTGAAGAAAACGAATGATTCCAACAATAAAAATATAGTTTTGTGAAGGTTTTTTTTTTTTTTATCATTTGTTTTCCTTTTATTCATAATGAACTTTCCAGATATCCACAGATGCATACACATCATGGTGGGCAGCTGTGTAAAAGTTCAACTGTTTGTAACTTCTAATAAGCACATCTTTCAAAAAATGTTTTACATAAAATTTTGGATGTTTTTGTGTAGAATAATAATATGCAATAAAAAATGGGATTTCCATTTGAAGAAAATTGAAATTTACTCTATTTTCATCAGTTGTTTTGCTAGCTATGATGAAATTGATAGTCCCATCTTATGGCCTTCTTGAAGTGTAACATTTTTGGTTCAATGATTGTTTTTAATGGGATGTGTATTTTTTGAGTTATTGCAGTGGATTCAATAAAATGGATCATCCTGTATTTACAGGGTAAAACAAAACTCCATACCAATATTCATACCAATATGAAGCACTTTTCAAATTCCTTGCCAAAGTACTAACACTAGAGTTGTCAACTTTTTAAAGTAATTTTGTATTTTTCTATGCTTCTGTCAATGGATTGAGATGAGTTTACTGATCTGCTTTGCTTCATCAGAATGCCATTGTATTGTAAATGACTACATAAGATCTATTTTCTATTTAATAAACTAGCCATTCTACCTTATACAGACTCTCCTGATGTAACCATTATTAGACTAGGAATGCCAAATTTTTTTTTCAAATTCATAAAATATTTTGACAGCATTCTTTACTTTAAATTCTATAACATGAGATTTACCGCCTGATAGAGTTAATTTTCAGTGTAACCTCTGCAACAAGTTATGCATACATATTCAATGATATAGATTATGTATCACACAAGTCTTTTTTCACTTATGTTTCTTTATTAAGTAAATTTGAGGATACTCTCCAATTAAAGTTTAGCATCTTTAAAAAGCTTTGTAAAAAGAATTTTATATGTAAAATATATTTGTATATTTTTATTGTTTTTATCTTTATTTACTTTTATATTTGTTTGTTACTTTTAATGGCTGTTGTTTTATCTGGAGATTTTCTTTGTTGGAGATAATATCTTGTTCTTTGGAATATTGCCTGACATAAAACATAATAAAGGATAAAGTAAATGTTGCTGAAATAGGCTCTACTGTAATAAATGTAAACTAAAGCTTTTTGTTGATTTACTTTAAGATTTTGTAGTATCCATTTGCTTTATAATAAAAAAAAACAGTTGGAAAGTAAGAATTTTTCAATGTAAATTTACTTTGAATAACATTTTACTTTTTACAGAATTAAACAGAATAATTTAAAAGAATTGTTCAAAATGTCCTCTGTAGATACAGATACATAACTGATTTTTCAGCAGGCCAGATCTCAAAAACAAAGTGCAATTTAAAACACATTTATAGAGGATTTTAAGCTTATTTTCAACCCTAGAATTTATTCATAAAAGTTGAACATGGAGTTTTGTTACACCTATATAAAAGGTTGTCATTCATATAAAATTACAAAATTATTTTTAACATAACTCTAAGTTTCCAAGCATTAAAATCTGAAGTAAGGTCTTATTATAAATTTTACTACAGATGATTTTATTTATTTATTTATTTATTCAGTTTTTTACAAAACATTGTTAAATAAAATACAGTGGTACCTCAGGATACGAAATTAATCCGTTCCGAAACTGAGATCGTATCGTGAAAATGTCGTAAGGTGGATCATCTTTTCCCATACGATTACATGTAAAACCAAATAATTCGTTCCAACGCGAAAAACATACTCAAATTAAAGCCAAGTAATACATTAAAAAAAAATAACTGTAGTAAGAAAAACAAATGAAAAATGCGAACTAATGTAACGTCGTATGGTGAGTTTTTGTTCGTATCGTGGAGCAAAAATATGTTCGAATTTCATGTCGTATCCTGAAAATTTCGTATGCTGGGGCGTTCGTAACCTGAGGTACCACTGTA
>NW_019385072.1:481137-534978 GCF_000671375.1 Centruroides sculpturatus | reverse complement strand
ATATCACCAAATGAACATTAGAAGAGTTAAGAAGGTTTGGAAGAGTTCTATGAAACGTATTTGGACAAGGATAAATATCTTGCGTTTTACAAACATGCTCTGTCAATGGTTTCGCTATTTGGAAACACTTATGCGTGTGAACAACTTTTTAGTCGTATGAAGTACATCAAATCACAAGTGAGAACACGAATTACTGATGTTCATTTGGAAAACTGTTTGCGTGTAGCGACTACATCAGTTCAGATCAATTTTGATGCACTTACTTGTTACTTCTGTAAAACAAAGTCAGATGTCTCACTTTTAAATATTTTTAAATTGTCTAATAAATATGTTTCTCGGTTATTAAATAAATGATTCTCGGTTATGTTTTATTTTCTTCAAAAAAATAAATATACCTATTTTTTGTGTTTTTTTTTTTACATTAAACCAGGCAAGTGTTTGACCACGATCTCACCTACTGGAAAGCAACGATGCGGTTGAAGTTGTAGCACGCTTGCTTGTTTACTTTAATTTAAAAAAAAAAAATTAGGTGCGTGGCCCGGCAGGAAATATTATTTCTGAAATATGGCCCGCCTGCTAAAAAGGTTGGCCACCCCTATTCTAGATAATACGAATGGAATTTTGTATTAAATATAAAACTTTCAGTGAATTTTTTTCGATGCAAAATATTTTAGTATATCACAATGAAATGAAATATTTGTCTTTCATTTCTTAAATATTTAACATGCAATCATAAATTTTGATGTGTTTAAATAGATTTAAAATAATTTAAACAATTGTTTTTATTCTTTTTTATAGATGAAAGGATTTTGATAAAACATGATTTATATATGTATATTGTTACATCATCAAAACTGTGTCATTGTTATAAGTTATTTCTTTTTTGCTGCAATAAAAACAAAAGACTGTCATCATGTCTCATTATTCATTTCTTCAAAATTAATGAAGGGTCCTATTTATATATAAGCAAAGCTGTTTTCAGCTGGAATGTGCTGGTACACTGTACTGTCAGATGGCATGAAAAAGTATCAATAGCTGGTACGTAGCAGTAAAAACAATGCTATGTTCGATCACCATATATGCATAACAGCAGTAATTTTTTTTATAAAATGAGCACTATATATAGAAATAATTTGCAAATTAATCAATTGCTTTTATTTGTTGCTTTTTTTTTGTATAGTTTCTCATTGTCTGCTTACTATAAAAAAAATAAAATATTTTGGACATAAAATCCATAAAATATGCTAATTTTATGGATTATTTTTTTGTCAAAACTGCATTATTCCTTAATGCAAACAGTTTTTGATTTCAATTAGTGACTTATTGACTGTTTTTGTATAAATCTAATGGAATGTTTTCACAATATAGGAAGAGTCTATAAAATCAATGCAAACAATTATTTTTGAAAAACTGTTATTGTTTTCAGATGGTATTGAATAACTTTCTCATTAGGAAAAGAAAATATTGATTTATAGATTTTTAAAATTAAAAATGTGTTTCAATAACTTTAAAAGTTATTTAATTTGAGATTCTGTAAATTGAGCCAAAAAAAAAAAAAAAAATAAGTAACAGATTTTAATTGAGAATCAACATTATATAAAAGTAAAATATGAATCCAGTAGTTGAAAATTTTGTTTGTTTTTTTTTATAAAATTTGAGACATTTTAATAAAAAAATAATTAATCATCTATTTTTTACTGTTTTTTTAAATAAATAATTTTCAAAAATTTATTATTATAATAATAATGAAAATATTATATAAATGTAATTATTTGACCCATAAGTATTGATAAAATTTTTAAATTTAGTTATTCTATATCAAATTGATCTTATATATCTTTAATTAGTCATGTTTAAGTATTTAATTATTCTGATAATTCTATTTATTGATTACAAATTGCAAATCATTCCATCAATCTATTTTCATTTGAAGATATTAATTTTATTAAAATTTAATTTATTGTAGTTTTATTATCAGTATATATACTAAATATTAAAACAAAACTTTTTTATTTTGGTTTTTTGATTTAAACCGCTATGATTTTATTATTTTTTAATTGAAATTTTTATCAAAAGTTTAAGTGAAGAGTTTTTCACATTTTTATCAATTTTTCTTCTGGTTTTGACTTTAATGCCTTTTTAAATTACATAAATTTTTATAGAAATATTACAGGAAATATTTTTGTTTATCATATAAAAGAATCCTCATTATCAAATGGAAAATTTTTATGAAAGAAACTTGAATACTTTTATTGTTTTGAATATTTTTTGGTGATGCTTAATAAGTTGTTATTTTATAATTTTATAAGAATTGTAATTTAATATTATATAATAATAATTTTTTATTCTAAATTATTAAAATAGTTTCTCTAATAATTCTGTTTTTAACTTAGACGAACCATGGATTTGGAACATTCCTCATACAGATTTACCAGATCGGTTTGGAAATATGTGGTGCCCTTCATAAACTTTCGATAAAATTTTTTAATATTGTTAAGAAATTCATTCATTTATATATTTTATTTTTTTCAAATAAACATTTTATTAAAAATTTGTTTATAAAAACAAATAAATATAAATTTATATTTGAAGAAAAGAAATGTTGGAATTAAAATTGTTATTCAGATCAAGGTCTTAAAAGTTTGTGTATAATCCAAAAATGTTATTTATTTATTTCTCAATCACTCTACAAGAATTATTTCACACAAAAAATTAACCTGTATTTTTCCATAAATTTTTTTTAATCCTGTTTGTTTACATTCATTCATATAAACATTAATAATTGAGTTATTTTTTTGAATATTACATAAAAATTATCTTTGTTAATTGAAACATTAAAATCCATTATATCCAATAGTATTTTGATATTATAATTTAGTAATCTTCATTATTATTTTAAAATCTAATCACCAATATTAGATTAGACTATAGATGAAAGATTTTTCTTAATTGGAAGTCCATATCTCATTTTAGAGGAATCTCATAAAGCTACATGTTGTGTTGCAGGTTGCATATGCAAGAGTGTCGACAATCCAAGAGAAAGTGGGGTCATATCCTTCCAATACTTTTGTACTGGCAAATTATCTGCCCTCCCATGATTTATATGTGTTTTTATTTTATACCATACTGTAAAAATTAGGAGTAGAAACAAGTATTATACACAATAGATACACCTCATTTGCTATATCCACTCAAAATCCTACAAGAATTTTTTCTTACTCGTGTTTGGCCCAATTCTCCTAATATACATACAGATCAACATCAATGTACCTAAGTGTGTACATTCAGATACATGCATAAAAAATATACATGTATTATATTTAGATAGATGTCTTCATTTAAAAAAAGAATAGAAAGCTTTTTTCTTTTGTTAATTTATTGGAATAGTGAAGGAAAAAAGCTATTTAAAACTTATTTTTATATTATACCATTTTATGTGTGTGTGTATGAGCTGTTCAGTAAATGTCTGGACTGATTTTATTTCAAATAAATGCAGAAACTTAACTTAAACTATTTGTCCCGTATGGCTCTTATCAGGGCTGTCAACTGTACAGAGTATGAACTTTTGGCTTTTTCTGCCTTGTCATTAAAGATATCATCAGAACAGTTAATAGTTAACTGTCCAGCTGCAGTGTCTTGTAAAGAAAGATGCCAGCAACATGAAAATTCGACTTTTGTCAGTATTTAGCAATAGTACTGTAAAACCTGTACATTTGTTTGAATATTGTAGTTACCATGATTCCACTGAAGATAATTTCCATCCAGGTTCATTACTGCAGTAGAATTTTGTTGTTGTAAACCTTGTAACAAACTTTCCCAAAATAACTAATCTTTAAATTTTCATCAACTCTCTCGAAAAGAACCCACAACAAAATTTTTCAGTTGCACAAACATGTTTATAATAAACTTTTAGTTTAGCATTCCTTTTCTGTCAGTTCCAAAGTAATAGAATTTCTCCAATTTTCACTTCACTATAATAATTTTGTTACAACTTTGTTCTTTTTGCTATTGTAGTTTTTCTATATACTAATGTAACAGTCTGTAAATGAAGGCCACTTGAGCAGTTGCTTTAAAAATATCACTAAGTCACATTCTTTTTTCTCCATGCTAATAATTAAGTCAGTTATACAGGATGCGCCACGAATTGTCCATAGGAGAGAAATACTGGGAAACTCATGCCAGGGGCTGGGTTTTGTTGCATGAATAAAGAAAACATCTGTTAATTCGTTAATGCCAGAATTTAGTGTTAACGATTGAAAAATAAACTAAATTAAAGGGTAATACAAACGACAAGAATTTAATACATAGAGTACAGATTACAGGTTTAAATTTCGTAACAACTAATGTTCGAACTGGTAGCTATTCTCAACCGGGCTAAAGTAAAGTCTGTACAGTAATACCTCGACTTACGTTACCCCGACTTACGCGAACCTGGAGTTACACGATTTTCAAATCTCGTCGATTCGTCTTTTGTTTGAGCGCCATACAACTTGATTACTCACTCCACCCACACTATTGTTCAGCTTACATGTTCGGACGTGTAGCGCGGAATCAACACATAGCTACAATTTATTTTGTGTTATTTATTTCTGTGTTTGTTATATCTACGGAGACTTGAGAGACTCTAAGTGATGATTTCTTGTAACCGTGAACGAATCAAAAGACGAGATAAGATTAACGAGAACATTTATTAGCTTACGCACATCCGACTTGGATTTTACACGAATTGCGAAATTATACCCCGACTTACGCGGTTATCGCTCGGTCCCACTTATCGCGTAAGTTCGGGGTATTACTGTACTCAAATGTGGCTATAACCTCGGTCGGGATTTCTGGTAAGATCTCAGTACACGCACGAAAATAAACTCTTCAACTTGAAAAACTGTCACTCTTAGTGCCACCAGAACAGAAAAAAAAGTAACTACAAAAAATCCTAGCAGCTTCCCCTTCGGCTTACTTCTGCAACGCTGTTCTGCGGTGCTGACCAATAACATTTACATATCAGCAGATATAAACACAATACTGTACGTTCTTCAATTACGTGTTATTGCTGGGATTATTGGCACAGCAACTAGGTTTGACAAATGCCGATTTTCTAGGCTCTTGTATCCTCTATGGTAACAAATTACGTCACGGAAGTTCGTTACCATATAGAGGTGTTTCTTTCTAACGTTTCGTATACGATATTTGTTGTAAAAGTCATAAGATGGGATGGGATAGAGTCGAAATTGTCTAATCCAGAGTAAAAAACGGTGCCTGGCGTACCGTCTACTACTTCCATCACGCTTATACAAATCCTGCAACTGTTGTATTTTTGTAACACAGAAAGTGAAGCCAACAGAAAGAAACCAGAACGTAAACATCCCGTAATACATGAAGAGGGCCAGTGGGTAGATCTTGTCTCCGTGTCAGTAAACCAGAAATAGTCCAGGAAACTGGCATTAGTCAAACTTCCGTTCTCCGAGTCCTGCATACTCAAAAATTCTATCATACAAAATCACCACAATCTTGCTGAATACGATTTTGATAGGATAGGGTTTGCCGAAAGTTTTACAGAGAGGATAACGTAAGGATCCTGGTCTTTCCTTTCTGGCGAAGCTAAAGTTCATGTGAACCGTGAACCGACAAAATTACAGAATTTGAACTCACTACATCCACTTGCACATAAGAAAGCACACATATGGTCCCTCCAAAACATCAATGTCTGGGACACTGCGTGTCTCATCCGACTAATTTCCATATATAAAGATTCCATAATATATACAAGTACTTCAAGTTTACTCTGTTGGGCTTAAGGGTAATAACTCTTCTTAAGATATATTTATTTTGCAATTACAAATAAAGGACTTTTGTATCTCTCTTTTTAATTTATTTTCTAAAAATATTCTTATCTATTTGCCAACTTCTGTTGTGTTTATTAATTAATAATTAATACACTAAATGTGTACTAATTCTGCTCTGTATATAAGTGAACAGATAACTGCTAAATTTAGTTTGTAATGATTTAATTTTAACTTGGATTAAAAATGCACTTCATATTGTTAATTTATTTTTAAAAATTTACTATAAATTTCTTTTCATTCTGAGTTTATTGGCTATTTTTTTTTTTTTTTTTTGTGGTTTTGTGATACTCTGTATTTATGAAAGAATAAATGAAAAGCGTTAAATTTGTATGAAGAACTAATATCTCATATTTGTTCTTCATACAAATACAGTACATCCTGAATTAGGTTATCAATTGTTAATTATCCTTTTATTGCGTTTAGGCCGAATGGATAGAAAATCATTCATGGAATAGATCCAATAAGGATCTTTAAATATTTTATTGACTGAGGTTTTTTACTCTCCGCCTGATGGACACTAAGAGGGCGTTTTATGCTCTTCGTGGATTCGACCAGCCTACATTGGGGCGGCTCTGTGGTGAAAGGTGTGACCCGACGTATCCGGAACAGACCGCCACGAAAAATTCCTGGGGTTGCTCGCCTGAATTCCATCATGGCGCGGGTATCGATCCCTAAGTGGCACAGTTATGGCAAAAAAGCAATTGTCTGGGGACCTCAAATCGATTTTTTAAGAAAATATCTCTCTCAAAGAATTCCCTTAAAGAAAAATGTCTGAAGTCAACACAGTACAAGGGACTTCTAATTCAAATTTGCCTGGGTCCCATAAAGCTATAACGCGCCACTGAAGTGACAGAAGGGACACGTCCCCAGAATATTTTTACTGACAAATTACCCCTTCCGAACGTATTTTTATTTTATACCATACTACAAAAATTAGGATAGAAGCGAGTGCCGTTACACTACAGGTACACATTACTTTTATATTCTCTCAAAATCCGACAATCAGAAAATTTTTTTTCTTACTCGCTGACCAGGCTCATTGGCCTGACCCTCTTCATTTTACATACATATCAATGCTGATGCATCCCGGGTCCTCTTTGCACAAGATTTTATTCTCGAATTATTTTTCCTGCTTAAATCACTTCATAAAAAATATTCCGAGTAATTCAAAGTATTTCTATCACTGCGAGAAAACCGCATGTGTTAGAAAGAAAAAGGCGTCATCTTCGCGTTCAATGTTCAACGTGGCTGAATTATGACCAAAAGCGGTTAAGTTTTCTGGGGTTTTGACTGAAAAAAAGCAGCCAAAACCCCCAAAAGAAGGTATAGATAGATGTAAGCAGGACAACTGTATGTCATCAGTTCCTTTTTCAGAAATTTTTGTAATTTTAATTGGATGTGTTTTGTGTTTTTTTAAAAGGACTCTCTGTAATTTTCCGGTGACAAGCAGCCTACAAAGAAAGGTCAGTCGCCGAGAATGTGTTAGTCTTGGAACACAAAAAATAAATGGTGATCCTTTTTTGGCAGTTTTGTCTTCAATTTTATTAATAATGTTGTTTATTTAATTTTCGATATCTAAAGAATCAAGTTAATAGAATCAATCATCAATCAAGTAAAAAACTGTAATACAAAAAAAATCAAACGGTTTAAAATATTATTACAATTAGGGAAATGGGGGATTATATAGATTACCATCTATGAAATTTCGGAACTTTGAGTATATATCTGAACTGAGGGGACCGAGACGAGTTCAACGATACCCTACTTGTGGACCAGAGATGAAAAATAAGAAAGTTATCATACTTTTTCCGGCGATCGCATGATAAAATTGTGCGTTAATGCTACCTTTGGTGACTAAAATGGCGGATCGTCTCCGATTACTGCAAACCGAAGAAAGAAAACAGTAGGGACGCACGTTCTAACCTAACCTAACCTATTCTAATAATTTGGTTGGTAATAGTTATGGTAATTTATTAGAATAGGTTAGGTTAAGTTAGAACGTGCGTCCCCACTGTTTCCTTTCTTCGGTTTGCTGGAATCGGAGACGAGCCGCCATTTTAGTCACCATAGGTAACATTAACCAATTGTGCTTACTTATTAGTGTAGTCTAAAGATTGGTGACACTTTGAATTACATAGCAATTCTTTTTTGTGACAAGCACACCTATTTGTGGTACATTTATTTGTGACAAAGATCTTATTTTCACTTTACGGAGTGCCTAGTAGGTAATGTGCAGATTACCTAGATACTCTGCACATTACCTAGGTAATTTGAGAAATAGAACAATTTTCGCAACTTTAACCGATCACCCTAGTTAATCTGCAGATTAGCTACGTAATGTACACATTAACGGCTTTCGAGCTTTAGCGGTAACATACACACATATACTGTATAAACATGTTAAGCTGAAAGATCGAAAACTCTCATTAAGAGATGAATCTTAATGAGATGTCTTCTCATTAAGAGAAGACATCTCATTAAGAGATGAAAAATGCCGGTAATGCTCAATGAGGCACAGAAGATTGGGACCCCTCTGCATAATTTTACATCATAAACTAATAACGTCTCACCGTAGCTATAGAATTATTTATTAATCGTGATATACATTTGCAACGGTAAAATTGCTTTTTTCCAGGGCTCACGAGATCCGGATCCAAGGCATGAGCTTCAAATTACTAGTGGACAATCCAGCACTGATTACAAACTAATAAATAATGTAATATAGATTTATTTAATTATTTATTTGATTAAGATTATACTTAGGGTATACATATATTTGTTTCTCGAATGACTCTAAATTAATATGTAGTAGTTTCTTTAACAGACAACTATGAACTATTATGTTGCAGATTTTTAATTGACAAAAAATGGCATCGGTGTTTTAAACAAATCAATCATTAAACTCAAACAAGAACTTTTTCTCGTATTGTGTTCTCGAAATCATTTAATATCTCTTGGGCTTTCGAGTGAATTGACATTCCCAGTTAGTACATATTATTTATACATACGGCGACCATATTTTTTGGAGAAAATAAAAGGACAAATCAGAAGTTTCATAAGAAAAGAGCAGGTTATTAGCATTTATTTGTTTCACTAAAACTAAAAAGCTTTATAACATCTAATTATATAAAATTACTTGTCCTGACTGACTGACTGAATGGCTGATTCATCATCGCCCAGAGCAAACCGCTGAACCTAAAGAAGTGAAATTTGGTGCACAGTTAGGGTACGTCATGAAAACGCGCACTAAGAAGGGATTTTTCGAGATTCCTAGGCGGAGGGGTGAGGTAGAGGATTAAGGCTTAACCGGAAGAACGGCTTCTACTGTACTATTTTAGATGCGATATTTTGTTTTTATCTGCGTTTTAGTAGGGTATGCCATGGGAATGCACACTTAGAGGAGATTTTTCGAAATTCTCCCGCGGGGGGAGAGGAAGAGGATTAAGACTTAACCGGAAAAACGGCTTCTACTGTACTATTTTAGATGCGCTTTTTCGTTTTCAACTACGTTTAGTCTTCATTGAGTACTTAGGTGTATTAAATTGATAACATTTCAGACATTGTTATAAATATTTTTATCTACTTCGATTTTTAAAATGTTCGAACCGTTTTAAATTCGAATTTGTTATTGTATATTGGTTCAATTTTTTTTTTGTTGAAAGGGGTTAGAGGGCTGTCCACAAATAGCGGCGGACTTATGCCCTGTTGGAAGAAGGAAAGAAGAAGTTAGGATAGGAAGAAAAGATGGAAGAGGAAACAAAGTGAGATAGAATAGTGGGAAGAGAAGAGCAATCAGTGGGCCCCTTTGGGACCCATATTGGTTCAATTATAGAACGATTGTAAACGTTCCAGAAAATTGATCAAATTGAAAATAGTTCGTTTGATTCTCGGCAATTCTCAACATTCTCAGCAGTAGGTGTTATATAACAATTACTATGGTTGTTGAAATACTGAATATAAATAGGGTTTGCTTGCAAAATCCTCGCGGGCAAAGCCGCGGGTAACAGCTAGTTTATTATAAAATATAAGTGTATACATAGCATTTTAAGCAGCCATTTTATTCTTTTAAATAATTTTAATTTTGATACTTTTCACATGAATGAACATTTTTTTAATAAATCAGGTGATGGGCGTCCACAGAAAATTTTCCAGGAGGCAAAGCTTGGAGACAAATAAATTAATAAAATTTTATTTAATTATTTAATTATTGTTTTTTCACAAGTAGATTATGGAATATAGCATTGCATCAAAGCCTCCCATGGTCGAGGGCAGGGATGGCCAACCTTTTTCTATGTAAGGATCGCATTTTGAAACTTTTGAAATGACGCGGGCCGCATAACAAAGAAAAGAGATGAAAAATGCCGGTAAATCACAATTATTTATTCATATATAATTATAAATTAGCATAGGTATACTTAATTTAGCTTCTGGAACTGATGTAAACTTAATATATCGGGCATTATTTGGTTAAATATCAATATTAGTCACCGCTAGCTTTAAATTAGTTTCAATGTGTCTGTTAGCCGGTTTCTTGTTTTAATTTTTACTAAATTCATTGCGGGAAAAACTATTCACATACATAAGTTGTAGAAAAAACCGTTTGAATTTTTGCTGCATACTTCCTTAAGCTGGGAAATTGATATATTTATTCATATTTTATACGACGAGGGTCGCAAAAAATATTAACGCGGCCGGGGGCCGCAGGTTGCCCATCCCTTGTCGAGGGTGTAAGGTTACGTATCTATCACTTTTACGATTATAATTTGTGGAATGTTTTACAGTAGACCCCTTATAACACTGTTGATAATTCCGTTTTATATGAATTCCATGTTGTACGAGTCACTTAGATTTTACAAATACGTGAGCCGTTCACACGTATTTGTAAAATCTAAGTGACTCGTACAACATGGAATTCATATAAAACGGAATTATCAACAGTGTTATAGGGGAGTCTACTATATTCGATTCAGGGGAGGACAAGTGCCCGTTTGCCACCCTCTGCAAACATCCCCAAATCAGATTTATGTTTTAAACATGCATCAGATTTATGTTTTAAACATATATACAATTCGTGTCAAAGTTGCATTAATTATAAATGCTTGCTTCCGATGTTTTGGTTTTTAGTTAGGTTTTTCATTAGTCTACACATATTGTTCATTAATGAAAACACTAGTCTTGGGAAGAATGAGTGAAATTCAACGATTTTTAAAATGGTTTTAAATGATACGTGTTTATCTGTAAAATATTTTAAAATTTCAATCCATTACGACTTATCGTTTTGTCAGCATTCTTAAATCTTTTCACTGTTCACATAATTTATAATACACGAAATAGTTCGCTGTCATTGGGATGCAGTTTTCAAATTGCAGACCTAGTCTAGAACGATCCTAGAACCTTGCTTCAAGTATAGAACGGAAGTCACGTGATTTCAATTCAAAATTTTCTCGACAACGTAGATAGACAGATAACAGGCATGACTCGATCGTTATCAGGAGAAGTATGATGTACAGGGACAAGACATCGCTATAATCCAGAAATGATATGGAAAGCTTAGGAGCTCAATTAAATGTACACGAACTTCCGGTCTGAACCAGAAGTTACGTGACTTTTTAGAATTAAAAGATGATTAAAAATTGCAACACGACATTGCGACAATGTCACAATAAGCATTCGCTCGTTTATATTTAAGTTCCAGTGACTGGAAATGAAAAAACGTTTTCCTCAATCTTCCCGACACACGGAAGAGGTTTCTCGTTGTAGGATTCATTCAAATACTTTCGTTTCCAGCTATTTAAATAATTAATGTAGGTTTGGTAAAATTTATAAATTGTGTAAAATAAATTTGGTAAATTGATTATTGGTACCGTGTGCGGGCGCCAATATTCAATTTAATACTTCAGTTCACAATATAAAGAACAAAATGGCCATTTTAGAAAAAATACAGAGACAAAAATAAAGGATTTGTGATCACTGTATTTATACATTATTTTACATACATATGTGCATTAACGAAAAGTGAAGCTCAGGCTATTTTGATAGAGAATTTTTCTACGTAAATTACGTTGGCCGTTAAGTTTGTTTTTTCATTTTATTCTACAACACAAGCAAATAACTTGCAAATTATCCAAAACAGCAACCTCAATTATAAGTGTAATTTCAGTAGTATTGTCATCATTAGTATGACTGCAGATTGTCGATCGACAAATAAGACTCATTTATACTCTAAATTGATTGTTTTTTAACAATCATTCTCTACTCCGCCTATAATAAATATTCTGAATGTAGAATTCCTGTCAGAACAAAGAGCTGCATACGCGCAAATGAGATGCACAGGATTCTCTCCAGTAAAATCACAATAGCGATAAGAAGCTGAGAAGAAAATTTTTAACTCATTGTTTTTCAACCTTTTTCTAGTAACAGACCCCACCTGGTAATTTTTTTCTTATCGCACCCTTACTCAGGCTCGTAGTTAGAGGGGGACAGTGGCAACTCTTCCATTACTGTCCATTGTTCCAAATGACGAAATTCTGTTTGATTATTTATATTTTTTTACATAAATATATAATTCTTAACGTTTAAATTTCGAATATTTTGTACCGTTTTGCGTACATTATTTAATAGTATTATATTATATTTTAAAAAAATTTTCAGGTCCGTTAAAGCCATTCCATAATTGGCCTGAACCGGTCAGGTCCAAGAGGCTTATAAGGTCTGGGTCACCCGAGTAGCCATTAGAATAGAAAAAAACATCGTTATGAGTACCAGTTCAGAGGGCGCAGAAAACACGCTCAAACAAGTGCTTACGAATCCGTACATGTAAATATGATACCATTTAAAGCGCTTAATCTAATTCTGTTAATATAACTAACTACTCTTCGAAATAGTCTTCCCCGTTATGGAAATATTACACACTTTTTTGTCAATTACTTGACCATTTGCGATTAGATTCGGATGGAATTTCGTCTCTAAGAGAAACCATTTTTGATTAAACTCTTTAACTGTTTTCTTTCTATTTCTAGTGTTTTTATCACTGGTTATTTTAGAAAATTGGAAATAAATTGATTTAGTTGTTTTTGGAAGACGATGTAGAATTTCTCAGACTTCTGTTCGTCTCCTCTCTACACTCGTCACTCCTGCCGATTTATCTTTTGAAATCAGATATGAACAGTATTTGCATTTGTATCTGTGACAGACATCAGATTCAAATACTAGCAACATTTTTGTTTTTCTGAACTGTCTTTGTGTTTCTTATACACAAAAACAAAAAAAAAACAAAAACAAAAACAAAACTCTCGTGTTTATCTTCGAAAGTAAATGAATATCATTCTGGCTCACGCCGATTTGTTTTCGGTCTCAGATATTTATAGTAAAATGTATGAGAATTAATTAACATCTCGGCGATGATTAATGAACGTCTCATAGAGATTTTCCTCATCTCATCGATGAGGAAGACCTCTGTGATCTTTCTCATCTATCAATAGACTTATATCGAAACGAATTACTATTATTTTTTCTGTCGATTATAGTTATTTATTAATATTTCTTGATAATTATTTTGATATAACTCTTTAATTGTTGAAGATTTTTTAAAACATTATTATATATAAAAGTATAAAAGATTCGTTAAATAAGATTGATACTTAAAGAAGTTTCTATAACATATGTTTTGCAGTAGCTGTCCGCTCTTTAACTTATATCACACGCGTCACAATGAAGTCGCGGTTGCATTGTTGGCTCTGACATTCTGCTTGCTTATGCGATCGTTGACAACACTTAGATATATTTTGCATATTTGCTATATTCCCATTAGATCACCCGCTAACGTCAGACCGACATAAACAGGCCATCTAATGAATATGCAAAACATTCGCGAAACTTTCGGTGATGATGTAATTGTACATAATTAATCAAATATTCAAGTTATTTTTTCTTTATTTCTAAATCTTTAAGCAAACAATACGTCTTAAATTTTTAAAAAAAGTCTCATTTTTATGCCATTTAATCTACAAGCAAATATTTTAAAAATTTTTAAAGAATATAGAGTTAAAAATTTTAATTTCTTAGAATTTATATGAGTAGAATAATTTTAATTTTAAAAAAGACACTTATTTGTCATGTTTTTTTTCGGATTGGAAGTGGAGCAACCCTTACATAATCGTCACTGCAGTGCATTCACACACACACACGATTAAATTCTACATTTGATTAAGTTTATCGGGTTTTGGATGGAAAAGGTGGTAGGTGTGGACCACCTCCTAAAACATCATTAAAATGCATTGTCATCGGATTTAGTTATGTCCTCGGATGTCTATCAGAATAGTCTTGATTAGAAATGGATGAAATCCGAGTTGCAAGATTCGAGAACGGGTTTTAAAATGTGGAAATTTGAATGTCTTCGTTCTGCTCGTTATTCATTATTAAAAGAAGCATCGCCCTAATTAAATTTTCCATAGACGGATTTTAATTTGGTACCATTTTGATGTGGCTGGAAAGAGCGCAAATTTGCATAATTTCTATCCGTAGGAAGCTTCGGAGATGAAAAACGGTAACGAGAAATAAAAATTTTCGTCGCAGTCGTTAGCTTTAAGAAAAAACGTAAGTATAGTTCTTTTGAAATGCTTAATTAGTATTATTTTGAAATAAATCCAAAATGGCAACTTTACAACGTTAAAATATAAGGATATTCCTCAATATAAAAAAAAAATTATGTTTATAGTAAATTTTGGCGTCTTCGTATGTTTTGCATATAAACTGAAATTTTTATCAATGCAATATTAGATATTATCACAAAGTTTAAAATAAAGCGTTGCTTTAATCTTTATATTTCTGCCAACGAAATAGCCTAAACGTTTAGAAATTAGTTGTTACTACGATTATATTTTTAGTAAAACAAACTGTTAAGTTATATTTTTACACGTGTACTTACAAAATAATGATTTAGACTAGAATTTAGATAAGAAATTGGATCCATTCTTCGGCTCTATGTCGTATTAAAAAGAAAACATTTACAAGTATTTACTGGCATTTTTTTCCTAGTTTGTTATTATTCGTTTGATATTTTTATTACATTTTTATTTAACGTTTGAACATCTTTTATAACTGTTCTCGATCCTTTTTTTATATAAATGCAAAATATTCCATTTCTATCCTAATTTACAAATATTTTTAGATTTTTAAATACAGGATGTTTCCATCCTGATTTTATGAATATTTTTAGATTTCATACCGAAATGTGGGATATTCCTTATATAGTAATGAGAAAATACTTTAATGTATATCAGAGATGAATTATAGAACAAGAGATAAAAACTTTTCAAGCTTTTCTTTTTAATTTTATATTAGGTTTTCAAATATTTATAACTAGATTATATATAATGTAGCCATAATATATCAATATTAGTGTGATTATATACGGTATATAAAATTTTATTTCACAATAATTATTATTACTTTAAAGTTTTAAATTTTAATATTTTATATTTCGAAATTTATTATAAGTCTATATAATATAGGCCTATATGTATAGAACTGTAGTAAACGTAATAATGATTATAGATAAATTTTAATTAGAGCTATGGGTTTAGTTCTGCGTGTAGAGCTTTTATGTTCGTTAGCCTTCTTTTTAACGAGAGGTTTAAGAGAAGGGTTTAGAAGAAAGAAAGGTGTTCCAATTGAAATCAATCATAGGTCTTCTGAATGATAATATGATTCATTTCCGTGTTGCAATCCAAAAATAAACTAGATTTAAAAGAAAGATTGTTACGAAAGACGTGCATTGATAAGCAATTGTCTTTGGAGAATGATACAGAAAAAGTTATCTCCGTATCATTCTATTCTAAACAAGATTCTGATTCCTTTCCTCTTAGTTTTCCTGTATCGTCTCCAGTACAAAAAAGTTCGCAAATTGAAACACAACTGTCAAAATTTTATAAAATAGATTTCACGATTACAGTTCTTAATCCAAAAATTAAAAATAAGCTCTTAGAAAACATTATGTTATCTTAATTGTATAAAATACAGTAATAATAAATCTTTCTCTTTTTCGAAGAGTTTTGAACCGTCACATAACTAAAATTTGCAATAAGATAATAAAAAAAAGAGAAGATTACGGTTTTTAACACCAGTAAATTTGCCAAAAAGCCTATTTTTGTTGTTTTTTTTTTGGAAATGTGATCCACCAAATTTAAAATATATTTTTAAAGTAAATGAACTGTTTGACCCTGTGCAAGAGGATAATTTTATCTCAAGTAGGTCTAAACTTAGATTCCTATAAACGGATCTGGCTAACAGTAAATCAGAGATATATATGTGAATAACATCAAGATATTCCAGTTCAAAAGCCATAGTTTTTGATTCTGTTCGAAATTGAACAGAATCACTTTGATACGGAGTTTAAATCCTATTCTTAGAAATCAAAAATTGATTCGTATCTCATTACGGTTTCTAATTAGAATTGGAATGGACTGGTACACAATGATTTAGATTTGTTTATTAGGATTGATCAGCCTTACATCAGTATCGACTAGTATGGTTGAGGAATAGAGAAAGGCGCCTCATACTGAAATTTCCAAGTAAAGTATGGTCTATATCGAATTAGAGCATCCATCCTTCAGCAATTGAATATCGATATATTATGTAATCATCCAGTTCACTGTACTTAATTAAAATTCTTCAGATTATTCGAAACTGATCTATAAATTTAATTGAACAGACAGTACCGAATATATTAGATATTCGTGGCAATTAATGTTTCTGAAAAGAGGGGGGTCTTTCCTGAATAAATTAATTTACCCCAAGAGATAGCAGTTCATTATGTACTTTATAATCGTTCTCAATTTTATCCATTGAAATCGAAGTCTGCTCAACATAACTGAGATGAAAAAAACAGAAATATCCATGAAAAAATCATAAAATCTGAGTAAGAATTCCTATTGAAAGTGAGAAAATCCTTTGTGGTAGCTAACATTATATCATACATTGAAATACAGAATTATCAAAATACAATGATTAATTATACTGTTTTAAAATGAATATTTTAAATATAGTTATACATTTTAAAATATTTTATTTTTTATAATTACGAAAATTCATTCAATAAGGTCTTATATAATTAGCAAATCGACTCGTTTTAATTTTCGTATAGTAAATAAGAAATGAATATAACCGAAAACTAGTGAATATGTTTAGGACAACTATGAGAACAAGCAGCTATTTCTTAAATTACCAATTTTTTAATACTGAAAGTGATAATAATTACAAATTACTTGGTTAAGAATATATATATAGTAAAATTTAAATACAGTTAAAAAAAATGTATAAGTTTTGTGAAAATATTTATAAAGTAATCAAAATAGAGAGATTATACAAAATATTTCTGGAATTATATCTATAAAAATAAAAAGTTTAATTGGAAACTCAGGCTTAGATTCCCAATCTGGGATTAGTCTTTACAGCACATTTTCCTAATTCTTTCTCGAATTAATGCGATCTGAAGATTTCATATGATGTACTGTACACATATATAAAAAAAAAAATCATTTTTAAAATTTAAATTTTTTTTTAATAAACAACCTTATATTTATTAAAATTTTTGTATATTTAAAAGACAATATAATACAAGCGAATTAGAATTATACTTATTTTAAAAACTTTCCAAGAGCATAACGTAATTTTAATCAATTCGTACTATACATTCTAAGGCTAGTATTTCGGAAATTATTAAAATACGTGTGTTATACGTTCAGTTCATTCACTGGCACGCTGGTTTTTTTTTTTTTTTTTGGAATAAAATTGATTTACTCGGTGCAACAAGGCCACTCGAGCCTCCTGAGATTCAGTGTTGCTTTCCAGGCGAAAATGTTGCTGTCACCTGACAAAATAATAATCGATCGCTCTTAGTCGGTCACATATCGCGTGAGAGAACTTTTCTATAATTATAGCCTTTCCGTTCAAATACTTTTTTAATATAAAACCGCGACATAACTATATTTAAACGAAGAATTATCAACTCTTGTTTTTTTCGATATTTAAATTTAAAATACAAGATTTGATCTATAGATTCTATTTGATAAAGTATATATATATTTTTAATGCATTTGTAAAAGAAAATGTCTCTCCCCTCTCTCTCGAGCAGAGAAAAGTTACATTGAGAAAATTCCACCGAATGGAAGCTATATTTAACTTTCTGAAAAGATGAAGTCGTCCAAATCAAAACCTCCTTATCGGTTTCATCTCGAAAATCTGTGATAACTTTAATGGTTATAAACTTGAAGAAAATGAGGATAAGAGTTTTTCTTTGGATTTATTATTCAAAGTGCAGTGTGTCACGCTTATTCGGACCAATAAAAATTTTTTATGACCGTACAGATGAAGTCTATAATGCAAATTGTAAGTTTATAATGTGTATTTTAAACGTGAACACGCCGAGACTTACGCTATATCGATGTAAAGCGATTATCTACACTTCGTTTAATAATAAATCTAATAGTTGGCAATTATTTATCGTTTATCATATTATAGCAACAAATAAAATATTATACTTTAAGATATAATCGTATTTTTATCGATTATATTTCGTGTTTTTATTATATATATTCTGTATTCTAGTGTTGTACGTAATTTCTTACTATGCATAAATCATAAATTCGATTCAAATCCTATCAAATGTAAAAAGGATAAACGTAAGAAACTGAAAAGATGCGGATTAAATTGCATCGAAATAACTGATTTTTATACTTCCTATATTAAATTAATTCAATTTTTTTTATGAATTTATCGAGTGCTTATCTTTCTCTTAAATATATTTTATCGTATATACTTATATTAAAGTAAATATCGGAGAATAATCAATAACCTCTTTCGTGTTTTTCTATCACAACAATATATTTAATTCATGTTGTAAATTTATTTCGGAAATGTTTACATATAAAATGTATTGGTTAATTTCGGATGTCTTTTTGTTTTCTTTTTCCCTAAAATAAGGATATATACAGGTTATATATTACGTTTGTAATGATAAATTTACTAGTCACGTCGTGTTTAGATGAATTTTTAACATCCTTGTGTTGTATATTATTTATAGTAAATGATAAATAAGAACTAAATCTAGAACTGTTCTATTGAAGCGACTGTTTTCTTACAAACTGCTTTAAAAAATAGATTTTTAATTAATTTTTTAAAATTTGTTCGGAGTTATGTTATAAAATCTCATAGAACGAGCCATTTCTACTGTTTTATCATGAGTTGGAAACTGAACATGGAAACTGATTTAATAAAACGATAACCCCCCAATTCGATTAAATATTGAAAAGGGGAGAAAATAGTAGGAAAAATACAGTTGGAATTAATAGAATTTCGATAAGTTGCTATCACGAAAGTTAGATTTATGGAAAGTAATGCGACTCAATTTTAAAGTGTTGCTGAACCAGAATAATAGGCTATCGACCTATTTGTGCGAATGATGAATTATAAATCTGATTTAAACCATTAAAATATATAGTTTTTTTATGAAGAAGCAAAATAAAACTTAAAAATCGATAATCCTATATGAATTAGAATATTTCACGTCATTTAATATTCTACTTAAAATATTGAATTTTCCAAATTCTGTGCTATCGACTATTATATTGATTTTTAAACATATACGACAATAGACTGGTTGGCATTTGCCGGTCAGTGGCCGAAACAATTTAAAGACAAAAAACATAAAAATCAAAAAATATCCATGTTTTTCCTATCTGAAGGTATGACACATTTTTCTTAATGTCCTTCACTTTTCACAAAAGTTAAAACGTTCTAAATTACAAAAATCGACTTTCTCAGTTACTACTTATCATATCTAACATCACAGGAACGATATAATTTAACATTAATCTTTATTATAAATCCAACTACTAATGTGTTATTTTATTTTATTGTTTGGGCTTGTCTCGAAACAGGAAGTGGTAATGGTTTAACATGATATATGATCAGAAAGAAGTGGGGTGAGGTATGGGGTATATATCCTCGTTTCGTTGTTTCTGAAAACAGCCATCTTCATCTATTTTTTCGTTATCCCCGGGGTTATAAAATGTTGCAATATTTATGTTAAAAGTCTATTAAAATAAATACTGTAGAATTTTCTTAATTTGTTTCTTTGTGTAATGTTTCCAAATATATCTATTTTATGTATAAAATACTTAGCTTAAAATCGTCACGAACATTTTTCTGTCACGAGAAACGGCGGCACTGAATCAATGAATCGTCATGAAATTTCTATACTGAGAACGAGCAATTGTTTATTGATATTTTTCATTTATTTAATTTAAAATATATGATCTCCATCTCAAATGGGTAGTGTCTTGTCCCTGTACATCATACTTTTCCTGTTAACAATTGAGTCGTGCCGGTTATCTAACTTCTTTCGGGGAAAATTTTTTGAATTAAAATAATGTGACTTCCGGCCGGAATCGGAAGTTTGTATATAGTTAATCGGGTCGCCCTATCCCTAAGCTTTCCATATCCGGTCTTGACTTTCATCTACTTAATTTTATTCTGCAGATTAAGGAAAGACAGACAGCGAGACGGACGACAGTGGGAATTTATAGGTCTACAATTTTTTTCAAATTGCAGCCCAATAAGGGATGAAACCTCTTCATCACCCATTGTAAATTTTATATCTTTATATTTCATATATAAAGTTTTTTTTATTGGAGGAAAAAATAGTTAAATTGCTTAATATTTAGTCCAAATAATATAAGCCAAAGTTGAACAGAAAAGTTAATCGTTTTAATTTACAAAAAAAAAATAGAAAAATTCTTTAATATTTTAAGCTTTTTTTATAATGTAATTTGCAAACTGAATTCGAGACGAAATAATAATAAAAAACTTCGAAGAAACTTCAATTAAAGTTTTTATTGAAAAATAAAGTACGAATCACTATTATTTTCTTTCATTTTAGTGAAGAAATGGATATTCGAATAAAATATAATGTTTTTTTTTTCCTTTAAATTTAGCTTTTAGATATTTTAAATAATAAAATANATTTATAAATGTTTTTTTTTTTACACAAAGAGCAGTTGTAGAAGAAGAAGAAGAGAGAGGTTTATTTTAAAATCTTCCAGCTTGAGAGTAGAATCAGATTGAATGCGTTACCAAATAGAATCGGTTACACTGGTAAAAGCGCAAATACAAATATATGTCAAGAGTATAAATGAAAGAATTATTTTACATTTCTTTTCCATAAAATTTGAAAAACACGCAACAGCAAAATATATATATATATAAAATATCGATTTTACCGCTCTATTAACGTAATACTGGTGAGTAATTCAGCTTCTTCGAATTTATATTTATATCCGCATCAGAATAAATAATATAGTTGAAATGTGTAAAATAATTAGTCACGTCGTGTTTAGATGAATTTTTAACATCCTNAAAACTGGATACGTACCCGGGGCAGAATTATTTTCCACTCGATCCAACGGAATAATCCGTAAATTCTCCTATGACGTCACGCAACGTCATCGACCACGAGGCTGCTGTCTGGCTGACAGTCGATCGCAGGTTTGTAAGAGAGCAGACGATGAGGAACGGATGAATGTTGGCGGATTCGTCGAAACGAGTCGAAGTAGAGATGGAAAGAAAAACGACTGGTGAAATATTAACTTATATTAAGGTATATAAATAAGTGTAGAAAGATTTCTAAGAGTTTTAAGATTTTTGTCTGGACGATGGATATCAGTGGGTGCGAGGATAGTTGTTGCAGAGATGATGATCCTGGACTACTTGTCATCGGCCACGTGGTCAGTAGGTAATGAAATGGCACATGGACGGGATGGAGACTGACCGTATTGACAATATTCAGATGTAGACCAGGGTCATGGACCAGAAAGGAAGATGCTGTACAGTTCTTCATCTCGGCGAAGAAAATGCACGGTTGCTATTATTGGCTGTAGTTATGGTGATTTACATGATCATTGGTGCTGCTGTTTTTCAGATATTGGAGCAACCGGAAGAAGAACAGAATCGACAAAGATTTCTGAATGTTTATAGAAATTTCTGGTCCAAGTACAACAATACTATTGATATGCAGGATGTTCTCACTCTGCTTTACGAATATGGTAATGCTACGGCTGCTGGAGTGATAGACAAAAGACAGAGATGGGACTTTTCCGGATCTTTTTACTTTGTTGGCACTGTCGTTTCTACAATAGGTAAGTCAACTATTTTGCTTCTTTTCTTACTTTGCTATCTGTTTACATAAAGTATATAACCTATTTTAAATGTCTCGTCTCCAAAATTTTTAGTATTTAAATTACCAAAGGTCGTAAGGAAATGAGTATTTGGTTTACTATAAATCCGAAAGAAAAAGAAAAAAGTTGTATTTATCGTAAGCCCAGTCGATAGAAAATATCTTCACGTTACATATTATAATTAATTCCTGTTGCTTTGACTAAAAAGAAATACTTTAAGACTGTTTTAACTTATTTTCTTATCGAATTTGATTTCTACCAAATTTGGCGCCATTCCAATCCTCTACCTCTAAAGCAGCAAAGTGTTCATAATTAACTAGTGCAAAATGCTTGACTATTGATTACCACTGCTATCTAATGGAACAAGAATCGACAAGATTTATCGGGCTATCCTTCAAGATCCCCTTACAATCGCTCCAGAATTGTGCCACCACTAGATGTATTCCACTTTTTTTAACCCGCTTCTCTCTTATCTCTGTAGTTTCGTGTTTAAGATCGATCAAACGGTTTAAGTCTACCCTTGGGGAGTTTTGCAGTTTTCGTTTACATCGTTCTATTATTATTTATATAAGGGGAATGCCTTTCTTTTCAAAGTTAAAACGAACGTAGGGCAAGTTTTAATTTGCTTAGCTTTCATGAATTTTTATAATATTTTAATGGCGTTCAAATGAAAAAATTCAATACGTAGCTTATTAATTCTGTTTAGAGTGTTAACTCGTGGAATTTTAAAAGTTTCAATAAGTGCGAGCGTTTATCTCTCGATCCTTTACAAGCGGTTATATCAATATTGATCATTTGTCAAATCTATAATTTTAAGTCTTTGCGAACTTTATAGAAATCCATATTATAAATATTATATAGGTCTATATTAACTTATCGTAAATTTATTGTAAAATCTAGGCTAATCCGAATCTTATACAATTATAAATTATTCATATTTTTAGCTGGATATAGAGTCCATATAAATTATGTGAAGATACCATTTCAATTTGTTATATATATAATACTATATCAGTGTTAATTCTATTTTATCGTGTTCAATATTTTTCTTTATTCCATAATCACAGTATTTACGAGAGTTGAAAAAACAGAAAACGATTGTCATTCAATACACAATTACAATAAACGTATAAATAGATCCAAATCTCTCGTTCAAAGTGATTTAAAAAATTTATCATTGATTATTGATTAATTTATTTATCAATTGTTAATTAGTAAAAACGTAATTAATTTATTCTTAATTTGCTAATGTAATTAGATACTGTAAGAGAATTTTTTTCCATTTTAAAATCGATCAATTCCTTTTTAAAATACTTTAAATTTAATAAAATAATTAATACACTTAAAAAATTTGTAAAATTTTTTTATAAGTAGAGTAAAATAGTTTATATTTCGAAAATCAAAAAAGCATGAAGAACGGAATAGGAGTTAAAAGTTATATAACATCAATTTATCTACAAGAAAAGAAATATCGACTTTGATGTTTCTAGAACAAGATTTAACAAAAGTTGGATCATCTTTTGTGAAAATTAGTTTTCTTTATTGAAGGAGAAAGATTTTCTGCCATAGTAATAGATCTGCAGTGACCTACCAGTGTATGTTGAGATTACGTGATATGTTGAAGGATTTGTTATGTTCAACGTTGTTTTATTATATGGCACACAGATAAAGCTTAGAATTTCATTCTAGTCCATTCTTTTTTCAGTTTTTTTTTTGTTTTTGTAATTAAAATTTAAAGCATTTTTATAATATTCATCGAGCGTTTTTTAATGCTTAAGTCAGCAACGCATATTCGAAAATTTCACCAAGTTTCTCGAAAATCAATTATAGATGTCGAATATGAATCTTCTCAACTATTCAATTGCATCCGCAGATGCTCTACTATCGTTTAACTCTACTATCGTTGCTCCGTTTAATGACCATTCCTTTATCCAACATGGCGAAACAAATCAATGATATGATCGTCCCTACGGCTGTCGGTTGGATAACATTCGTAGGTCTGTATTGGAAAGTAGATGCCTGTACTCGAGATTTTCTTCGCTGATGCTGTAGATAACTTATAACATGCTTTTTTTCTAAAGATTTCTATCTTCTGAGATTTATTCATAGTCGCTATTACAATTGATTCCACTCTCCGCTGTAAGAAAAAGTTTCTAGATAGCGTTTTCTTTCTTGTAAACCTGATAAATTGCATAGGGCAGAATTTATACTTTCTCGTTATTTATAGCTTATATTTTAAATATTGTTAAGTTATAGAATATTTGTGTCTGCAGGATCCTATGATATTTACTTATAAACAGTTAAATTTAAGATCTGGAAGTAAAAATGACAAACTTTTGAAGAATTTGGGTTTATTTCCTTAATTTAGAATCTATTTAAATATTTATTTTTCAGCGTTTCAATCCGAAACTAGAAATAAAATTGTTGATATTTATATGTAAACTGTGTGCTACTTATTATTGATTATTGTTTAATAACTAAAAATATAATTTTTTAATAATCATAAGTCTATAATTTTGTTTCCTATAACAAAATAGCACCAATTTGATCGGGTGTTTTCGAGAGGCGATTAAACTCCTTTCTGCATTCTCTCTCTAATACATCAATCTTACGGATTCATGCAACTATTTCGACTTTGGATAAAACTTTTATCAAATAAACTTTAAACCACCGTCTATAAGTATTGTAATTAGGTCTTACTTTTTTAAATTTTCCAATTCGTTTGAATAAAATATATTTTCTAGCTTAATCACTGGCAACGATATAACTGGTATCTGTTTTTTTCCTTCTTCCTTTCTATCCACATTAATTACCTTTGATTTTAGGAAATCAGTTAAACGATTAGAATTTCAAACTTCATGACGTCACGGTGTCATTAATGTCACCAGAAAACGACCTTTAACGTTTAAAAACTGGATAGAAAATAGGGACAGTTCTCGTTATCATTTTTTTTCCATTGCAGTCTCGAGTATTGTATAAATAGAATTATCTTTTAGATTATTATTAACTGATAAAGAAGGACGATTTTTTAATTAAATATACAACTTACTTCAAAATATATTATTTCAATATTCCTTTTTAAAATTTAAATTTGAAATTTTATACTCCCTGTTACAGGAAATATAAATATATTCGACTATCTTTAGAAAGTCGAAATTTACAAAATTCCTTTCCAATGAGATGTACTGTATAGTACTGTACAGTATATTTATTTTAAATGATTAATTGTATAATTGATCCAATTCAAAACTGTACACATCATAACGTTTTTAGTCTATTGATTAATATTTAAACGAGAATATTTTGATGGTAATGTTCTTGATTACAGAATAATTAGCATATAAAAGTAATTAGTTATTTTTTTCATTAACATCAAGAAGATATTTGCTGTAAATTATCCATTATATATCAGGTGTATATTATTGTCCATTATTGAAATGTGTTACTTTATGAATGCGGCAAGTAAATTGTTTTTCTTCATACTTTTAAAAAATTTATTGTTTATTTGAAGATAATTAAGTCGAATAAAAAATATTTTATCTTAAAAGAAGCCGAAACTTTAAACAAAATGTATATTTTAAATTGCAAATAAAATGTAAATTTACTGCAGATTAAACAATTGCAATTCCAGAATAGAAAATATTCTTTTAAAAGCTTTGATTTTAAAAATTAATTGCAATTAATTTTTAAGATAACTCTGTTTTTTTAAGTGGTTTGGAGTTCTTGTAAATGACAATACCATTAGATTTTTAAATATTAAGAAAATTTATCTTTTACTTGTTATAGATTTAGTTTAGAACATGTCCAAAATTTCTTCTGTAAATTATTATGAAATAAATAAAAATATAAAAATAAAACAATGCAGAGAATTTAAATTCGAATAAATTTTAAGAAAAGAATGTTGTCATTTAAGAAAGAAAAAAAAATAGAGATAAATATAGAAGGAAGCGGAGAGACAATACAGCAATTTAAGTTAAGTACAGACATTTGAAAAATTCTATTCTAAAAAAATTCGCATATATAAATTTAAAACTTATTAAGGTTAATCTAAACAAGAAAAAAAATGTAAACAAGCTAAAAATTTCATTACGTTATCCATTAACTCTTTTTTAAAATTTTAATTTAACTCGCTTTAAAAACTATTTTTTTAAAAAAAGAAAGCTAAAACAATACAATTTTTTTTTAATTAGTAAAACTACAATGGAAGAAAAGTGCGTTAAACTCTTGTTTTTCTTTATCTTTTCTTTTACGAGATTGTTTATGAAATTTATTTATAAACAAAATTTCCATATAATCATCAACCTCTCGATAAGTGGCTCAACGCGTATTATTAAAACAACGATATCTCCAATGCACTTAATCATTTTCCAACCGGAAATTATATGATTTAATATCGTATTAATAATACTGTCAGTGATAGATTATACTTTTTTTCAAGGATTAGAAACAATATATATATATATATATATATATATTTTTAAAGTAAAGAATTATTTTAGAGTTTGAACTCTGACCTATTTTCCTTCTACTCTAGCAGTTTCACTACTTCAATTTTCGTTTATCAAAATTGAATGGCAAGAGCTTGACAATGAGTCGTAAAAGTGTCAAAAATGTTCCCTTATTGGAATAGTTGTATTTTCATTGTGAGTACGATAAATATTTTTCATTTACAAAAATGACAATATCTGCTTATTTATCTTGAGTTATTGTCGTTTTTCTCTTCCGAAACCGTAATAATATTTAATATTTATACTTATTTTTTTCGAATTAATTACGTACGCTCTGCTTCTTTTTAATAACTAGGTCTAATATCTATAATAATGCAGCAACGCATGCGTTTATTAAATTGCAATGCTTTTTTTCCTCTGCCCTTCGACACTCGTGTTTGCGCTTGCGTATTCGACTTTTGGCACTTTGCCAGATTTTTAAAATACGTCATTCAACAGGTCTGAAGAGTCTTATTACTATTGGAGTAAAATATTTAAAAGGACACGAAATAAAATGTGTATCTTTAAACCATACTCGAGGGGCGCGGCTTTATCTATCTTTCGAAAATACAGGACAAATAAAAAGATTTTTTGATTTTCTTTTTTTAAAAAATTCTCGCCGGATGCGAAGAGGATGATTTTAAAAAAAAAATGAAATTTATTTGAAATATTTGAATTTTGTACAAAAATTTCTCCTTTTTTCGTTTCTGTTTACTTAAATTTTCAAAATATAAATAAATATAACTCAATTATATGCGTATAACTAGACAGTTTCGTAGAAGGGGTGGGGGAAAAGTAGATTTCTTAAAACAGAATTGCTAATTTCTAAGATAATTTAATTTCATTTTAAAAGAGTAAAATTAAATCTGATGACTTACATGATAGGCCTTATACTCCAACTGTTTCTCTGCCAAAAAAAAAAAAAAAAAAAAGTTTCTCCGGAGCATCCGACAAAATTAATTTTTTAATTATTTGCACGAATATTTGATTTTTATATTTACAGTCGAGATAAATAAATTTCATCTTATGAAAATTTCTTAATTCTTTGTAAAGTTAAATTTACTTATAAACAATTTCTGCAGATTTTCGACTCTTCCATATTTAATCTTCGTGTTTTTTAATTTTTATATCTGNATTTAAAAATATAATTATATTTATTTATATGATTATCTTTAATTTAATATTATACAAATGCTATTATACTGTTTTAAACAGAAAGAATATTATATAAGGATAAACGAAGAGATATTAAATTAGTGGTGAAGAGTAAAGTAACTTGCTTCTTTAAGTTTGATTGCTGTGACCTATGTCTTATGACGGAACAGTTTCAGAGGAAATATCGACAGTTGTCAATAATTTTGTTTCCAGAAGTCATTCTATAGATAGATGACTTGGGCAACTAGCTGCTTTTTTTCTCCTGTTTCGCTCTATGGAGTCACTACAATAATCACGTCAATATTTGTCATGATAAATGTACTGATCTTAAATAATATTTTAAAAATAGCTCAAGTTACTAAATTTTTATGAACTTGCGCTTTGAAAAACTTCAAAAACGTCTGTTCTTGTTGTCTGAAACAAATTTTCTCAGCTAAATTCACGAATATTTATCCGATTAAATCGGTAATGTATGCATTATTGATCTTAATTATTTGAAATTTAGTCATAGTAAGCACACAAATTCAAATCGTTCTGTTTACTATATTTGACTTCCAGCTATGCTGAAACCTTTTATTTAAACAGCTTATTACTACAGTAATTTGTTTAAGTTTAAAAGTTCAGTCTGAAGAGTAATAATTTAAGTCAAACCATTGCGTCCAATGTATTTTCGACTAGCTGAAAATTCATGGGCAGTAACTTACTTCGGCCCAAAATTGATTATTTTCATTAAAATTCTGTTTTTATGTCTGAATTATGATAAAGTTAAATAATTATTCGAATTAATCTCAATTTCTTTTTATTACTTGTGTAAATTAAAACCCATAATTCAGTTTACTGACTTGATTGAGGACTATTTCCATTTAACAGCCGCCATTTTTATAATATAATAGGTTGCTAATTAAAATCGAAATATTCTTAAAGTTTGATGTTTTAAATTAGTTTGTTGTTTTCGAGGATCCCGCATACAAAACTGTCTACAAATACTTTTTTAAATCTCTTCGAATTCGTATATTTTTATTTTTATTTTGCCAAAAAAAAGTTGTCAAAAAGTCTCATTTTTTAATTCCCGTTTGGCAATAATGTAGTTATTCAGATAATTAACTTCACACCGTCAAACATAATTTAAGATTATGTTATTTAATTTTCAATTAATTTTTACTAATTTCGAAATTACAATTTAAAAGATAATTTCTTCTCGAGAATTTATATCAAATTACATTTTTGGGATTCATTCATTAATCGCATTGTCAACGTCTTTCGATAAATTCCCTTGAATTATATAGGACAAAATGATTTATTAGACATTTTTGCGCTTGATTATTAAGAACCGACATTAATTATAACTTAATTTGTTCGCCTTTTATCCACTACTCTCCCTACCTGTTAGGTTTAAACGGAATTTATAATTTTATACAGCGACGGAGAAAATATTCCCTAAACTATTCTCTAAACAGAAAAGAAGGAAATATTCGCTCTAAATATAAAAAGCTGTTTTTAATTCTACGACATTTCCAAGAGGGGAAAAAAATATTAAAAATCACAAATCATGAGAAATAAATAAATTTTTGAACGTCGGTATTTTTATTTTGCGTCAGACATTCTATATTTGTCTGGTGGGTCCCCTTGGCGTCACATTGGCGTTTATATCGACTGAAACCAAACGGTGTTGTTGTTTATCGATATAAAACGACTCGGTAACATAACCGAGCGGATTCTTTGAAAGAAAGAAAGAAAAAACGGAATAAAAGGGGGAAAAGTAAAAATAAAAATGAAGAAAAATAATAAATTGCAAACTGAAGTGAAGTAAAAAATTCAATTAAAGTTGGGAAGAAGAGAATGCAAATGCGCATTTTTCGTAATCGCCTCTTAAGCTATTGGAGAGATAGCTGTCATCATAACTGTTATTTATGGCCATACCCGGCATTAGTAAAATATAATTTGGATCAAATGAGTAAATTTTTCTTAATAGTCGAATTTGTCCAACAACCGTTAACGTATTACGATAGTAAACGTCAAAACTGGATACGTACCCGGGGCAGAATTATTTTCCACTCGATCCAACGGAATAATCCGTAAATTCTCCTATGACGTCACGCAACGTCATCGACCACGAGGCTGCTGTCTGGCTGACAGTCGATCGCAGGTTTGTAAGAGAGCAGACGATGAGGAACGGATGAATGTTGGCGGATTCGTCGAAACGAGTCGAAGTAGAGATGGAAAGAAAAACGACTGGTGAAATATTAACTTATATTAAGGTATATAAATAAGTGTAGAAAGATTTCTAAGAGTTTTAAGATTTTTGTCTGGACGATGGATATCAGTGGGTGCGAGGATAGTTGTTGCAGAGATGATGATCCTGGACTACTTGTCATCGGCCACGTGGTCAGTAGGTAATGAAATGGCACATGGACGGGATGGAGACTGACCGTATTGACAATATTCAGATGTAGACCAGGGTCATGGACCAGAAAGGAAGATGCTGTACAGTTCTTCATCTCGGCGAAGAAAATGCACGGTTGCTATTATTGGCTGTAGTTATGGTGATTTACATGATCATTGGTGCTGCTGTTTTTCAGATATTGGAGCAACCGGAAGAAGAACAGAATCGACAAAGATTTCTGAATGTTTATAGAAATTTCTGGTCCAAGTACAACAATACTATTGATATGCAGGATGTTCTCACTCTGCTTTACGAATATGGTAATGCTACGGCTGCTGGAGTGATAGACAAAAGACAGAGATGGGACTTTTCCGGATCTTTTTACTTTGTTGGCACTGTCGTTTCTACAATAGGTAAGTCAACTATTTTGCTTCTTTTCTTACTTTGCTATCTGTTTACATAAAGTATATAACCTATTTTAAATGTCTCGTCTCCAAAATTTTTAGTATTTAAATTACCAAAGGTCGTAAGGAAATGAGTATTTGGTTTACTATAAATCCGAAAGAAAAAGAAAAAAGTTGTATTTATCGTAAGCCCAGTCGATAGAAAATATCTTCACGTTACATATTATAATTAATTCCTGTTGCTTTGACTAAAAAGAAATACTTTAAGACTGTTTTAACTTATTTTCTTATCGAATTTGATTTCTACCAAATTTGGCGCCATTCCAATCCTCTACCTCTAAAGCAGCAAAGTGTTCATAATTAACTAGTGCAAAATGCTTGACTATTGATTACCACTGCTATCTAATGGAACAAGAATCGACAAGATTTATCGGGCTATCCTTCAAGATCCCCTTACAATCGCTCCAGAATTGTGCCACCACTAGATGTATTCCACTTTTTTTAACCCGCTTCTCTCTTATCTCTGTAGTTTCGTGTTTAAGATCGATCAAACGGTTTAAGTCTACCCTTGGGGAGTTTTGCAGTTTTCGTTTACATCGTTCTATTATTATTTATATAAGGGGAATGCCTTTCTTTTCAAAGTTAAAACGAACGTAGGGCAAGTTTTAATTTGCTTAGCTTTCATGAATTTTTATAATATTTTAATGGCGTTCAAATGAAAAAATTCAATACGTAGCTTATTAATTCTGTTTAGAGTGTTAACTCGTGGAATTTTAAAAGTTTCAATAAGTGCGAGCGTTTATCTCTCGATCCTTTACAAGCGGTTATATCAATATTGATCATTTGTCAAATCTATAATTTTAAGTCTTTGCGAACTTTATAGAAATCCATATTATAAATATTATATAGGTCTATATTAACTTATCGTAAATTTATTGTAAAATCTAGGCTAATCCGAATCTTATACAATTATAAATTATTCATATTTTTAGCTGGATATAGAGTCCATATAAATTATGTGAAGATACCATTTCAATTTGTTATATATATAATACTATATCAGTGTTAATTCTATTTTATCGTGTTCAATATTTTTCTTTATTCCATAATCACAGTATTTACGAGAGTTGAAAAAACAGAAAACGATTGTCATTCAATACACAATTACAATAAACGTATAAATAGATCCAAATCTCTCGTTCAAAGTGATTTAAAAAATTTATCATTGATTATTGATTAATTTATTTATCAATTGTTAATTAGTAAAAACGTAATTAATTTATTCTTAATTTGCTAATGTAATTAGATACTGTAAGAGAATTTTTTTCCATTTTAAAATCGATCAATTCCTTTTTAAAATACTTTAAATTTAATAAAATAATTAATACACTTAAAAAATTTGTAAAATTTTTTTATAAGTAGAGTAAAATAGTTTATATTTCGAAAATCAAAAAAGCATGAAGAACGGAATAGGAGTTAAAAGTTATATAACATCAATTTATCTACAAGAAAAGAAATATCGACTTTGATGTTTCTAGAACAAGATTTAACAAAAGTTGGATCATCTTTTGTGAAAATTAGTTTTCTTTATTGAAGGAGAAAGATTTTCTGCCATAGTAATAGATCTGCAGTGACCTACCAGTGTATGTTGAGATTACGTGATATGTTGAAGGATTTGTTATGTTCAACGTTGTTTTATTATATGGCACACAGATAAAGCTTAGAATTTCATTCTAGTCCATTCTTTTTTCAGTTTTTTTTTTGTTTTTGTAATTAAAATTTAAAGCATTTTTATAATATTCATCGAGCGTTTTTTAATGCTTAAGTCAGCAACGCATATTCGAAAATTTCACCAAGTTTCTCGAAAATCAATTATAGATGTCGAATATGAATCTTCTCAACTATTCAATTGCATCCGCAGATGCTCTACTATCGTTTAACTCTACTATCGTTGCTCCGTTTAATGACCATTCCTTTATCCAACATGGCGAAACAAATCAATGATATGATCGTCCCTACGGCTGTCGGTTGGATAACATTCGTAGGTCTGTATTGGAAAGTAGATGCCTGTACTCGAGATTTTCTTCGCTGATGCTGTAGATAACTTATAACATGCTTTTTTTCTAAAGATTTCTATCTTCTGAGATTTATTCATAGTCGCTATTACAATTGATTCCACTCTCCGCTGTAAGAAAAAGTTTCTAGATAGCGTTTTCTTTCTTGTAAACCTGATAAATTGCATAGGGCAGAATTTATACTTTCTCGTTATTTATAGCTTATATTTTAAATATTGTTAAGTTATAGAATATTTGTGTCTGCAGGATCCTATGATATTTACTTATAAACAGTTAAATTTAAGATCTGGAAGTAAAAATGACAAACTTTTGAAGAATTTGGGTTTATTTCCTTAATTTAGAATCTATTTAAATATTTATTTTTCAGCGTTTCAATCCGAAACTAGAAATAAAATTGTTGATATTTATATGTAAACTGTGTGCTACTTATTATTGATTATTGTTTAATAACTAAAAATATAATTTTTTAATAATCATAAGTCTATAATTTTGTTTCCTATAACAAAATAGCACCAATTTGATCGGGTGTTTTCGAGAGGCGATTAAACTCCTTTCTGCATTCTCTCTCTAATACATCAATCTTACGGATTCATGCAACTATTTCGACTTTGGATAAAACTTTTATCAAATAAACTTTAAACCACCGTCTATAAGTATTGTAATTAGGTCTTACTTTTTTAAATTTTCCAATTCGTTTGAATAAAATATATTTTCTAGCTTAATCACTGGCAACGATATAACTGGTATCTGTTTTTTTCCTTCTTCCTTTCTATCCACATTAATTACCTTTGATTTTAGGAAATCAGTTAAACGATTAGAATTTCAAACTTCATGACGTCACGGTGTCATTAATGTCACCAGAAAACGACCTTTAACGTTTAAAAACTGGATAGAAAATAGGGACAGTTCTCGTTATCATTTTTTTTCCATTGCAGTCTCGAGTATTGTATAAATAGAATTATCTTTTAGATTATTATTAACTGATAAAGAAGGACGATTTTTTAATTAAATATACAACTTACTTCAAAATATATTATTTCAATATTCCTTTTTAAAATTTAAATTTGAAATTTTATACTCCCTGTTACAGGAAATATAAATATATTCGACTATCTTTAGAAAGTCGAAATTTACAAAATTCCTTTCCAATGAGATGTACTGTATAGTACTGTACAGTATATTTATTTTAAATGATTAATTGTATAATTGATCCAATTCAAAACTGTACACATCATAACGTTTTTAGTCTATTGATTAATATTTAAACGAGAATATTTTGATGGTAATGTTCTTGATTACAGAATAATTAGCATATAAAAGTAATTAGTTATTTTTTTCATTAACATCAAGAAGATATTTGCTGTAAATTATCCATTATATATCAGGTGTATATTATTGTCCATTATTGAAATGTGTTACTTTATGAATGCGGCAAGTAAATTGTTTTTCTTCATACTTTTAAAAAATTTATTGTTTATTTGAAGATAATTAAGTCGAATAAAAAATATTTTATCTTAAAAGAAGCCGAAACTTTAAACAAAATGTATATTTTAAATTGCAAATAAAATGTAAATTTACTGCAGATTAAACAATTGCAATTCCAGAATAGAAAATATTCTTTTAAAAGCTTTGATTTTAAAAATTAATTGCAATTAATTTTTAAGATAACTCTGTTTTTTTAAGTGGTTTGGAGTTCTTGTAAATGACAATACCATTAGATTTTTAAATATTAAGAAAATTTATCTTTTACTTGTTATAGATTTAGTTTAGAACATGTCCAAAATTTCTTCTGTAAATTATTATGAAATAAATAAAAATATAAAAATAAAACAATGCAGAGAATTTAAATTCGAATAAATTTTAAGAAAAGAATGTTGTCATTTAAGAAAGAAAAAAAAATAGAGATAAATATAGAAGGAAGCGGAGAGACAATACAGCAATTTAAGTTAAGTACAGACATTTGAAAAATTCTATTCTAAAAAAATTCGCATATATAAATTTAAAACTTATTAAGGTTAATCTAAACAAGAAAAAAAATGTAAACAAGCTAAAAATTTCATTACGTTATCCATTAACTCTTTTTTAAAATTTTAATTTAACTCGCTTTAAAAACTATTTTTTTAAAAAAAGAAAGCTAAAACAATACAATTTTTTTTTAATTAGTAAAACTACAATGGAAGAAAAGTGCGTTAAACTCTTGTTTTTCTTTATCTTTTCTTTTACGAGATTGTTTATGAAATTTATTTATAAACAAAATTTCCATATAATCATCAACCTCTCGATAAGTGGCTCAACGCGTATTATTAAAACAACGATATCTCCAATGCACTTAATCATTTTCCAACCGGAAATTATATGATTTAATATCGTATTAATAATACTGTCAGTGATAGATTATACTTTTTTTCAAGGATTAGAAACAATATATATATATATATATATATTTTTAAAGTAAAGAATTATTTTAGAGTTTGAACTCTGACCTATTTTCCTTCTACTCTAGCAGTTTCACTACTTCAATTTTCGTTTATCAAAATTGAATGGCAAGAGCTTGACAATGAGTCGTAAAAGTGTCAAAAATGTTCCCTTATTGGAATAGTTGTATTTTCATTGTGAGTACGATAAATATTTTTCATTTACAAAAATGACAATATCTGCTTATTTATCTTGAGTTATTGTCGTTTTTCTCTTCCGAAACCGTAATAATATTTAATATTTATACTTATTTTTTTCGAATTAATTACGTACGCTCTGCTTCTTTTTAATAACTAGGTCTAATATCTATAATAATGCAGCAACGCATGCGTTTATTAAATTGCAATGCTTTTTTTCCTCTGCCCTTCGACACTCGTGTTTGCGCTTGCGTATTCGACTTTTGGCACTTTGCCAGATTTTTAAAATACGTCATTCAACAGGTCTGAAGAGTCTTATTACTATTGGAGTAAAATATTTAAAAGGACACGAAATAAAATGTGTATCTTTAAACCATACTCGAGGGGCGCGGCTTTATCTATCTTTCGAAAATACAGGACAAATAAAAAGATTTTTTGATTTTCTTTTTTTAAAAAATTCTCGCCGGATGCGAAGAGGATGATTTTAAAAAAAAAATGAAATTTATTTGAAATATTTGAATTTTGTACAAAAATTTCTCCTTTTTTCGTTTCTGTTTACTTAAATTTTCAAAATATAAATAAATATAACTCAATTATATGCGTATAACTAGACAGTTTCGTAGAAGGGGTGGGGGAAAAGTAGATTTCTTAAAACAGAATTGCTAATTTCTAAGATAATTTAATTTCATTTTAAAAGAGTAAAATTAAATCTGATGACTNTCTTTTAAAAAAAAAAAAAAAAAAAAAAAAAAGTTTCTCCGGAGCATCCGACAAAATTAATTTTTTAATTATTTGCACGAATATTTGATTTTTATATTTACAGTCGAGATAAATAAATTTCATCTTATGAAAATTTCTTAATTCTTTGTAAAGTTAAATTTACTTATAAACAATTTCTGCAGATTTTCGACTCTTCCATATTTAATCTTCGTGTTTTTTTAATTTTATATCTGAAGTTAATTTAATTCGTTTAACGTTTATTGATTAACGTTTTAAAACATGATGAAAGTTAAATTTCTAGATTTACAAGAATGTTCATTTAAAGAAATTATATCTACAAAACGTATCGATGTTTACGGTAGGGAGAATCAGAATACTGTCCTAAGTAAACTTATCATTTTATTAATGAGTAATATATTATTTTTGTTAAATAAACTTTACTTATCGTTATCAATAAAGTCCGAACATATATTTAGTTCATTAAATCCAATAGATTGCAACTGAAAGATATCAGTGATTTCCAGGGGGAGGTAGAAGATTCAACGGGGACCACTGGAAGACAAGGGAAAGTAAGGAGACAAAACTTTATTACTCATCTTTAAATAAGTACACTATAAAGTCAGTTTCGAGACATAAAACTGTATGAATTAATAAAGTACTTTAAGATATTTTTTATTTATAAAATAAATGCTTAAATTAAAAAAAAATTATCAAAATATATTTTTCTATGTATCCTTTTTGATTGATATTATAGGAGCACTAAAGAAATATACGCACTAAAGGGGTGACAGTAGTTTTGGAAACACTGATGTATATTATTAAATCTTTAAGCTGCTAATTGGTATTCTGTTAATAGAGTATAATCTCGGTAAAGCGAATCTCTGTTTTAATCCAGATGCTTAGTTGTATTTTCCTTTTTTTCTTCCCACTGAATCGTGCAATTCACTTCAGTAAATCTGTCAATCATACTGATAAATTATTTGTTAAAAGTCCTGTAGTTTATTGACGATTTTACGATAAGCGCAAATCAAAATAGAAGTATAAAATTTTATCGTTTCGAGATAAGATTATTTTCTTTAAAAAAACGTGTAGGGGAAAAAAAGATTTCTATAAAAAGCAAATGGTGTAGAGAAATCTATACTATATCCGTCCCGCTCCTTATGGGCATTCATAGACGATTTTGAAAGTCTATTATCGTTTTTACAGTGACTTGTAATGAGAAAATATTCCCCAATTCACATATCCTGTTTATGTGGGCATGTATGTAATAAAACTAAAAATCCAATAAAATTTGAAATAAATATTTATTTATATTATATTAAAAAATAGCTTTATATTTAGAATAACATATAATAAAATAAAAACTTTAAATAGACGGTGAATACTGTAATTACAAGCTTGAATTTGGAAGAAGAAACATATCAAAAAACACGATTCTATAAAGTTTCTAACTATAAATTCTCGAATGAAATAAATCCTAATTAAAATATAGATTAAAGTTTCGAATATTATCATAAAATTCACAATTTAAAGCGAGTGATTCAACATTTGGATAAGAAATTAACAAATGAAATCATATGTTCAAATTGCTCAAGGCTAGTAAATATGATGAGAATCTATCCTCTTTTTTCTTGCATATTGATGAGATTTAGATTCATACTAAACCAAAAACACGAAGACTTTTTGTTTTATTGATGTTGTCAGACTGCGTTCAATTTAATATATTTAGGTTAAAAAAATGCAGAATTAAATCTAGAATATTGTAGAAATTTATGTTTCTCGTTCTACAGTTAATATTATCTTACATCCGACGAATCCGAGATATAATTAAATTGATTAGAGGATGTAGAACTTCAACATTTAATTTATTGAAAAAGATGAAGGACAGTAACTTAATAAAAACATTTAAATTTGGACGACATTGTATTTTCCTTTGTGGAGAGAATGGCAAAGTGTTTCATATGCTCAGTTGTTATTGAAACTTCGTGGGAAAGATTAAGGCAATCACAATTCACCCAGTCTACAATAACAAAGACAATGAAACTGATAATAAATTTTACTTGAAGATATCTAAAATCAAATATTAAAAAAGGAATTCTTGGTAAACAAAAGATACAACAGAATTGGCTTCATTTAACGCATTTTTATGATTTCTTTGTATTTAAAACTTTAGACCATTCAATTTATATGAAACTAAAAGTGAATGTTCGAAGTTTTAAATGTGATGAAATTCATTACGCACATGTTAAACGAAACACGTGAGGGGAGGAGACTCGTGATGTTGTTACTCTATTCTATACGAGTGTTACTAAATGTAGGGTGGAACTAATTTCAGTACTTGTTTAATTAAAATATGATCTTAAACATAGAAAAGTTTTTAAAAATTTTCGAAAAATAAAACATACTTTGTATTTTATAATAATAATAATAATATAATTAATAAATCTCTATATTTTATCAGTTTATGATTATGAATTATCAAATAACAATAGTATAGAATTAGTTAAATTTAAGCTTTTATTTGAATTTCTTTGGATTATGAAACGCTTTAATTATCCTTTTAGTATACATTAGTCTTACTTTTACAAATGATTATTTAATGCATGTTCAAATTATCAAATAATCTGTTTAATATGTGTTCGAAAGTTATTGAACAGTTATGGCAATTAAAGTTTTTTAAATCAGAAATAATTGATGTCACGAAGATTATTTATTGATTGCTCGTTTGATATCTTTTATGACATATTTGTTCATCATCCAAAATAATTAGGCGACAAAATAAAAAGTCTTAAGTAATCGTTCAGCTCTAATGTAGATTAAATATAATTCAAAACTTTAATCGAATTTTTAATAATACTGTATTAGAACATTGAATAAAAGTTATTATAAATCTTAAATACTATGGTCGGAGATTCAAAATTAACATCTTTTATTCAATCTTCTTTGGGAAGGTCTTTGCACCAACCTCGATTCTCATAAACACATCTCTAATGATCAAACGATCCCATCACCTGTCTCGTTATATCGATCCTTCGTATATCATTTCATTTAGTTTTTGGCTCTAACAATTCCTAATTCTGCACAGCTGGGTTATTGCTTCGCTAATTCTTTTCATTCCGCTGGATATTGTTTTTCTTATAAGGATGCAGATCTGCTTCCCGCTGAGTCTCTGAATCTTATAATTAGTCAGCAGACAAACACAGCACTGGAATATTTACTATATGTAAAAAGTTAGTTTCGTGCAATTAACTATACTGTCTCGAATGATCATGAGTCTATTCAATCAAATTTACATTTCACTTGAATAAATCATAAGAAACATAAAAAGTTACATTTACAATACTTTAAATTGCGTTAAAATTAGAAAAACTTATCAAAGACCTCATCTTTGATGAGCTCTTTGATGAGTTACGTATTGATAACGTAACACATTAGCTACATTGAACTTACGGCTTGGGTTTAATTTTTTTAAGATTTCAACAAATAAGGTTGAAATTGACTTTCTCAAAATAGCATTTTTTTAGAACTCCAGGAAAGCAGAAAATATCGAAAACTCATTAAAAAATTGAGAATAATTTTCTAGAAAAGTAGAATTAAGAATATGAATATTTTTTATATAAAAAAAGGCGATGATAAAAACTTTTATTTTTTGCTTAATGTAATTCACTCATTACGTATACAGTGGTTTAACCAGGAAAAAGTTACCCTGGCAAAACTTTAAAAAAACTAATTTGAAATCATCACATCAGTGTTCACCTTTCTATTTATTCTAGTCAACAAGAAGCAGATTAGATCAGCCCGATACGTTTGTTATTTTTTTTTAGAAATAATAATATTAAAACTTATTTATCATACGACAAACGAAGATACGTTAAAATTCGACTGAAACTTAGCTATTGTTGTGTGTACTAGACAATAAATTTTTATCGTTTTTACATAATAAAAATGTCGACACTTTGCTATACATGACATCAAGTTTGATCGAAATGAATCTTGAATCGTTGATTTAAGTTTTCTTTTTCCCCTTCAACAGTATCGAGATACTTCTATCCAATCTTGAATTGTCCTTTCAGCGAGACAAGCAGGAAAGACGATTCTACTAACTGTCAACAGCTATAGTTTGGATCGTTACTCATATCATAATGTTTCTTGTATGTAACCTTAAAATAGTTTTATTTTTGCACTAGGAAAAAAAATAATGCGTAACTTAAATCAATATTACAATAGACAGAAAAAAAGATAAGTTTAATATGAGTGTATAGAGAATAGATTAAGTTGAATTTGTCATACACAGATACGAAATATTCGTGAATAAATTTTTATAAACGTATCAATAAACGTTGTACTATAAAAAAAATAATAAAACTTATAAGTGCTTAACGGCTTTAATATATATTTTATTGCTTTTATATTAAATAACGATCGTTCTTTGTGTATTAAAAAGAAATTATTGAGAATAATATGGATCTATGCACTTCAAAATCGAGATGAATTGTTATTTAGGGAATTTTTGAAGGAAAAATCAACGAATGTATAAAAATTTGATTTCGTTATTACTGTATATAATTTCAATAAGTTGAAGTTTATCAAGAAACAAAGAATTTGGATCAATAATATGGTAGTCCACCTGGCTTCTTTAAAGGATTCTGGCTTTATGCCAGCCGATAAAACTGAATAATAAAAAATTTTTGGCTTTGGTTGCTTCATTGCGCAACGAGCGAACATAGAAAATATTTTTGCCCAACAATTATAATTGTGTAATTTAATAAATTAGAAGAACATTCGTGTCAATAAGTCTTATTTGTTCTATGTCAAAAGCATACGAAGGAATGTTGCGGGTTGCTGTTACGTTATCTCTTGTAACATTGTCAACTTGTCAGCAACCGAGTGATTAATCTGTTGTTATGAATGTAAGAGAAGAGAGAGGCGTATTTCGGTTGTTGTTGAAAGGTGACAAAGTCCTACAAAAGCCACTAAGTTATTATTTAGGATAAAGATGCGATATCCTCATTCACTTCGATTAAGTTTGGATTTAATTTCGTATTTTAGAACAATTCTCTTGGACTTATTGGCGATTTTTCGTCTTATAATTAATTGATAGTGCCACTTAGAGTAGAAAAATTGAAGATAAAGCCATATTGGTCTCGTATATTTCAAACAAAGAGCTCGAGTTCTCATTTGGAATTCCGCAGACGATCGACTCTGACGGTGACGATTTTTATCGGCTCCACTAAGTTTTACGAGAATATATATATATAGTGGGAAAGAAAGGAAAAAGTCTATTCTTCCCCTCTTTCACACTGGTTACCATGGTAACTGGCCGACGTTTGTCGGTTGAAAATTCTTTTCTTCCTATAAGGAAAGTTTGGCAGTCGACGATTACTTGAAAAAACGGGAGCAAATCGAGGATATGATCCCTCGTTACTTCCGAGATCACTTTCTACTTTGCCGGTTCCATTATATTCGTTATCCGACCGATTATGGAAGAATTAATTCAAGTGTCCTACAAACGTATACCAAAAATACTTCAAAGCAATATTTTATCAAAAGCTAAGAGTTAAAAAAAATAATAATAACAATAATAATAAAGAAATAACAAGACTGTGTATGTAGGGCACACATACTTCAAGAAATACTTTTATAGTTTTGAAGTTTACCGATTTATTCAAACATGAAAATTGATAATTCTACCAAACTTGGCAAACTTATAGAAGAAAATAATAAATTTATACTAAACTGTATTTTGTTTAAATGGGTCAAGGCCAAGGGCGCAATAGCCCAAAATGTCACAGAGGAGACGACGTTTCTTTATTTAAAAAAATGTAATTTCAAGTTTATGTAGATTGATATATTCAAATGCATGCAAAGTAGTTCTCTGCTGATCTCGAAAGATTGTTTTCTGAAAATATAATAATTTTCATAAATATACTGCCGTACATTCTATCTATATAAATATATATAAACATAAATATATATTGAATTAGTTATAAAAATGATAATTAAATTGCTTTGTCTATTTTAAGCTAGATATAAATTATTTAAAAATGTGAGTATCTCGTTTAAAAATAAATAAAAATCCTTTAGAAAAATATGAGCATTTCGCATAACAATTAAACGGTTTACATTTTGTTAGCAAACAATTATACACTGAAATCAATCGTATCAAGTGTCCGTTTATTTATATATCAACAGTACGACGTGAACAGATCAAACAGCATCTGTTAATTAAAAGAATAGACACACTCGAATTGATCTAAAGAATGGCGAGGACGATTATTTTAGTTAAATTATTAATGTCTTACGAGACATTATAATGATTTTCTAAATATAAGTTTTAACAAAACAGATTTACTTTCCGTTAATAATGAGGGAATTTAAAAAATATCTGTTTAGTGCATTTATATTGAAAATATTAATATTTTTATATGTGATTTTAACAAATTGACAGTTTAATAGATTTAAATAACGTGTTTAAGGGTATAAAAAGAAGAAAAATTGTTACGAATAGATCTATATACTAGCATTAAGTATCTTTTAATCTTGTAAGCATAGCAATTATACAGTTTTATTCAGAGATAGCCAAAGTTCCATATCTATCTAAATTGTTATTTATCTCGAATTTTATGTCGGTTGTATATCTATATTTTTTTCTCTTTAATATATGAACTCAAACATTCTTTCAGTTCTGCAATAAGAACTTCAGAAAATCCAGTCATTTATAATCAATATCTTATGATCTCCTTACTTAAAAGATAAGCAAGAAATTCTCTTAAATATAATTTCGGTGTAGCCTTTAAGTATTATTTACATATTTTATCCGTAGTTTTTACTGTAACTAGTAACAAAAGAGTCGATTCATTTATATATTCGTCAGTGCTTACTTTCAATTCTGTAATTTGTCACAGGATCTAATAAAAGTAACTTTTCTCTATATCTACAAGTATTTATAAAAGATACTTTGTACAGTACATACAAAAATAACAATATATATATATATATATATTGTTATTTTTGTATGTACTGTACAAAGTATATATGTAAAGCTTTATATATAGCCTATATAAAGCTTCCTGAATGCGTTTATGATAAAGGTAAATTGCATTTTATATTAATCAGATCAATCAGCAGTATATTTGGTTAATTCATTGTCATATTCCATATACTTGATTAATTTTCATTATTATCTAATTCAATATTAAAAGGAATAATTTTCCCGTGACAATCGCTATTAATTTTCTTCATTTAAATTTCAGATTAACAATAAACGATTTTAAAAATTTTAATAGACTATTTATCATTTATTATAATTATTGAAAAATATGAAAATTTCATTAAACTTTATTGCATTTTCAGTTTATAACATTTTCTTCTTTTTTCGTTTGTTTGTATAAATATACATTACAATTTACATGATAAATGATGCAGTTTTTTTTTTTACTTTTATTTAACAGGATTTCGTAAACAAAATTTATAAAATGGGTACTTACTCTTTTTATATCAATAATAACAAAAAGTTATGGTCATTTTTATGAGAATGCTTTTCTATTAAACCGAAAATTAATCTATAAACCCGACTAATTTGTTTGGAGCCTTCGTAATAAAAATCAAAATGATTTTGTATATATTATTCAACGAGACAAAGACTAGTAATTATTTTCCAATATGCTAATTTCTAAACTCAACATTAACAGTTCCATAAAATGATAACTGCGGCTTTATGGGAGTATCGTTTTAAGTAAATAAATTTAATACTTATGGAACGATTAATATTTATATAAGCAATCTAGATTATTCTAAGCTTGTTTTTTCCATGAAATTATACTTTAGCCTTACTTAAAAATTTATATCGTTTGCATTTTTATGATTCTTTATTTACTGGTAAATTCTTTCTTATGACCTAATTTATTCTTAAAAAAATAGGCCTATCTTTTTCCTATCTATTTGTCTAACAGTATTAAAATGTTTATAGCAATTTATAAAGTTTATCTTAAATTTTTTGAAAATTAAAAAAGAAAAAATGATAGCCTATTTTTGTATGTAAAGAAATTCATGAAGATATCTTCCAGGATGCAAGTATATAATCATAAGATCATATAACGTCAGAGCATAAATTGTTAAGATACAAATCATTTCATCATTCAGCTTTGTTTCTTGGAATCCGCCTGATACTAACAGTTTAATGAATTAAATTTATACTGAATTATCGATTCACTTCTGACAACAGTAAATTCAATTATTAAATAAGCTTTAAAAAATGATAATAGAAACGATGAGTTTGATATATATTTCGGTTGCAAATATTATTACATATAAAATGTATACAAATAAAGATAAGAGAAGATATTTGCTGTAAATTATCCATTATATATCAGGTGTATATTATTGTCCATTATTGAAATGTGTTACTTTATGAATGCGGCAAGTAAATTGTTTTTCTTCATACTTTTAAAAAATTTATTGTTTATTTGAAGATAATTAAGTCGAATAAAAANTTGATATATATATATGTATATATTATAGAAATTTAAATCAAATTTTATATCTGTGTATTTTTATTATTTTCTTTTAACCTTTAACAAAAAGATATTAATCAAATATTTTTTGTTTGTGTTTGTGTGTGTGTGTGTGTGTGTGTGTGTGTGTGTGTGTGTTGTTGTTGTTGTTTTTTTAATAGATTCAATATTCTTCTTGTCAATAATAAAATTTAGAGCTTTATATAATTTTTAGAGCTTTTTCAGCCTATATTTTGTTTTTTTTTATTTTAGTTGTATATCGATTTTTCCATTAAAATTTCGCTTTTTATAGGGACGATGACCGCTTTGGTTATCGGAACAATTTATACAATAGCTAAAACAACAGTTTTATAAAGGAAACTTAATTAAATATAGGCCTACATGCTTTTGACTTGATTACGTAATTTATAACGTAAGAATTTAATATCGATGATATATTTAAAGTGTATTTCTGCTTCTATTATATTTTATAAGCGATAAAAGTGAAATCTTAATAAAATGTTTAAAAGTCATTCTTCTAACAACTGTATAAATTGCCAAGAGAATTATCTAGGGACCGCCATTCGTCTTTTCTATTCCGAACATCGAACTGCCCTTTTGGGATTGTTTTTCAACTGCTGTATGCCTGTTTTGACCTTAACAATATTGTGCAAGAAACAATAAAAAAAAATCTCAAGTTTGATTTAAGAATATTTGATACAAGTAAATAACAATTTGAAAATATTTCAGTAAACTAAAACCTTCTTATCCTGACGTTATAAAATCTGTTTGCTGTGTACAGTACTGTACATCTATTTGCGATAAACAAGTTAAAAATTAATAGAACTTTTATTCTTAATGCAAATAAACATAGTAAATAAATTATGAATTAATCACTCGTCATTACTTCCCCATCCCCCCTTTTTTTAACTCATTACACGTTTAATATGTCGAGTTTGCATTAAAATTATATGGACTACGTACTGTACGTAAACAGAAAACCGATTGGAAATGTATGAGAAATGAATGTATTGAAAGGAAAATAATTTCTATGTAAAATAAACTTAATAATTTTATTTAACACTTCTAGATTTTTTGATTAATTTCAATTATTATGGCATAATGAAATTATTAATTAAAAATAAATATTCATTATATACTTTGAAACCACTTCAGAAATCTTTCAAAGATGTTTAAAGTACAGTACATAAAAAAAAAGAAATAACGTACAAAACTGTATAATCAAATGTACAGTACAGTAGTACTTATTAATTTTGTAAAATCGAAAAATAAAATATTAAAAAAAGGACGTATTAAATTTTCATTTTCTAATCCAATCCAAAATGCAGATCTAAATTCATATAACTTATATTATTTTGCGATGATAAACTCCAATATACAATTGAAGATTAACACTTCTAACAACGTAATTAATGAATCAATCCAAGAATATCCGGTCTTAACTGACTTTGATTTAGTTATAATTACTAATAATATAATATGTTTAATTTATATTAATCCATTTATTCATCAAGATATTTAATTAATGTTTTTATTTATAATACAATAACAAAAGCAAAGTGCTTTATTATTTTTATTAGCCTATAATTAATTTATAAATAATTGTTTTTCTATATAATTTCTTCGTTAGCTTCTTTATTACATTTCTATAATATTTGATCGGCTTATATATTAAATGGTATCGAATTATCGTTTAAATATCTATACATTTATATAATATAAACGTATCGAATCGTTAAAAGTTGTTTAAAATGATTTACAAATATATATTTGGTGGTGTAAGTTTGATTCCATAAAGCAATGTGAAAACCACAGAATTAAGTTGAGATTATGTTAGTCACAATCTGTCTTACCCCAAGACAATTTACCGTATTAGTTTGTGACTTACAAGTTAGTGCTAATGCAAGGTCAACTAATAGTTTGATTGATTATTAGCCTAATGCTTGTAATCAGTAACCATTAAAATGCAGTAACTAGTATAATTATTTCTGTAGAAATGAATTAACTATAATATCGATTTAAATAAATATTATTTTGTTTGTTTCTCGACAGGGTTTGGCATGACAACACCGAAAACCATATATGGACGAATAACAGTTATAATCTACGGATTTTTGGGTTGTTCCGGTGCCATATTATTTTTTAATTTATTTTTAGAAAGAATCATCACACTTATGTCAACCGTTCTTCGATCTATCCACGAAAGAGAATTGCGGAGGAGAATGTTCGGCAGTGACAATGGTAGAAGAGATTCTCAGATCTCTTTCGACGATCATATGGATGACTGGAAGCCATCAGTTTATTGGGTGCTTTTGTGTCTGACGGTAGCAACTACTTCAATAGCTACTACCGCTTCTGCACTTTATTCCACAATGGAGAACTGGAGTTACTTCGAATCTCTCTATTTCTGTTTTGTAGCCTTTTCTACTGTAGGATTCGGCGACCTGGTACCTAGTGATCAAACAAGCTATCACAATTCGCAATGGTACAGATTTGCTAACTTTTGGTTTCTAGTAGCGGGTTGCTGCTGCTTTTATAGTCTTTTCAACGTCATGTCCATAGTTATCAAACAGTTTATAAACTGGTTAATGAAACTTATTGACTGCCGACTTAGATGTCGAAGGATACATAAAACCCCGCCGAAACCTGCAGCATTACGAAAACGCCGGAATGCCCTAACGCCAGACCATCTGAAACGTCAACAAAAGACTGCAGACGATTCCGATAGTTATGATAGCGACGAAAGAAGAGATTCGGGAGAGATGATATCCATGCAAGGTTTCCTACGTTCCAATAAGGTGTCTTTGGCAGTTATGCAGAAACAGTTGTATGAATCGGCACAACGAGGTCACGTGATACTTCTGCCTTCTAGAATTATGGATAGAGATGCAACATTTAAACCAGGAAGTGTTGGACCTTTGGCACTTGTTTCCCAAAAATTGGGCGAAGATGTTCTTTGAAATTTTAGTTTTTAAATATTAGAAGGAGATAGCATATCACTTATTTTCTTCTTAGATGAAATGCGGCTTCGTTTAGGTGCTGTTTATCGAGGTGCTTCCGATCAGAATCAAATATAGCCTTTCTTTGTAGGGTCTACAATTGATTATAGCTAACTTATAGCCGAAACGTCCACACAAAAAAACAAGATATATATATATACAGTATATATGCACTGAAATGGTCAAGAAAATTAAATAAAGCAGAGTAGAGAATTTAAAGCAATCTCAGAATGGTACAACCAGTTTATGAACATGAAAAACTCTAGTAATGCAACAAAGAACAAAAATTGTTTAGAAGCTACAAGCAGATCTTGACCATAAAGTTAAGTTACCAGTTTTCACCAATTTATTATTTGATTGAAGAGAAATATCAATTTCCATTATCAAATATTTGAAATATCGACAAAACACCCATGAACTTTGATATGGAATGCAATAAAACAGTGGACTCTAAGGATAAGAAAATTCTGCTCGTCTAGAGCAGCGGTCGGCAACCTTTCTGACCTCACGGACCTCTAAACTCACAATTTTGAATCCCACGGACCACTATCATGAATTTTTTTAAACAATACAAAACCTGTAGAATAATGATCATAAAAGTTCAATTTTACTATATTAATACGAAACTTGCATGTTTAATTATAACAAATTAATGCAAGCCTAAAGTTCATTGCTGCTTGTTTGAAACAAGTTTATGGATTCTTAGCGCTTTTCCACAAAGGATGACAATCGCTCTCACAATATTGTTTATTGTTCATTATTTATTGATAACAGTTATTTTGTATTTGGTTTTAGATTCGAATAGAAACCCCCAATGAGTGGAAAAAAGTAACTATGCATTTTGCATTTCTTTCGTAATACTTCACGTAACCTTCTGTTGATCAATGTCCAAATTTCTCCACGGACTACCAGTTGCTGACCATTGGTCTAGAGTACAGACCACGAGAGAACCAGATTTACAACGGTGTTGTACTTAGCCAATGAAACGAAAAACGTGATTATTGTCAAGTGTAAAACTAAACCTAAACTAGTTGTATATTATTGTTACAACATCACAATGCTAGGCTGCAATTTTTTTTATTATTTTAATTTAAAAAATCACNCAATGAGTGGAAAAAAGTAACTATGCATTTTGCATTTCTTTCGTAATACTTCACGTAACCTTCTGTTGATCAATGTCCAAATTTCTCCACGGACCACCAGTTGCTGACCATTGGTCTAGAGTACAGACCACGAGAGAACCAGATTTACAACGGTGTTGTACTTAGCCAATGAAACGAAAAACGTGATTATTGTCAAGTGTAAAACTAAACCTAAACTAGTTGTATATTATTGTTACAACATCACAATGCTAGGCTGCAATTTTTTTTATTATTTTAATTTAAAAAATCACATGACTTCCGGTCTGGATCGGAAGTCATATATGATTGAATTGGGGCCTAAGTCCCTAAGCATTCCATATCTGCTGTCAATTTTCATCTGTGATGGATGGAAATATTTTTGATTAGATTTTCAACATGTAGGTTAAAAGAAAGTCTGTTATCGAATATGACACCAAGATCGCAGACACTATTAACAGTCTCTAGACATTGGCTATTAAGGAAAAAATTATTAATGGGAGTGTTTCTAACAAGGCTAAAATCCATAACTTTTGTTTTGTTAGGATTTATTAAAAGGTTTAGCAATTTTATAAATAAAATAAAATAAATGTATTTTATTTTATTTATAAATTATCTAACATTTTCAAATGTATAATGTATTTCTTACATTTTATCTTTCTTTGTATACATTAAATAATTGAGTATGATAATTTTATTACACATGTACTATATATATATGATATGTTTTATTAATAAAGTTAGTTTTAAACAGAATTGAATTTCTATTTTTCACATGTAATTTTTCTAGTATGTGAATTTTACATTTTATTATAATATTTGTTTACAGTTGATCAATCATTCGAAGCAATATCTCATAAATGTTTAGAAAGAATCAAAAGATTGCATAACAAGTATCATTATTTACTACTGAAAGAAGGCATGGTAAGATAAAAAGGAAATTTTGATAAATTTAATCTAATTGTAATGTATTTAATTTAATTTAACATATTCTTTCATATTTAAATTAGGAAGATTTACAATGCTTATTAAGCTGATACTAAATAAACATGAAAATTAAATTAATTTGATTTGGGTTGCAAAATTATCATCTAAATATATATATGTTGCTTATAGCAAATTTTATGCATGGTATATAATATTTGCTTCATGAAAATTGGAGGATTGAATCCATTATGAGTCCATATAAAGGATGGTTACATATATACAGTAAAACTTCTCTAATTCAAACATCTATAACTTGAATATTTCTTTAACTCAAAGAAAACAAAGCAATTCACTTGATAGGTCTCAATGGAATATCACAGGGATTTAACATCTGAAACTTCAATGTCTTAGCTTGAATTTTCTTCGGGTTTTTTGAAGTTCCTTCGCACTGATTTACGTTACTTTCAACTTCCTCAATTCAAATTTTAATATTTATTCTATCCAAAGTGATGCTAATTATTGAATTTCCATGAAATTTTCAGACAGTTAGTTGTATCTACTCTCCAATACCAATTTTCAGACAATGTTTCAGTCCAAAGAGAGAGGTCTTTTCACTTTATCTCAACAAAATATATCTGCAAAACTCTTCAATTCCATTAGTTACATTGAACATCTTGCTGAAAGACATTACACAAGCTGTTTAAAACAAAAAAAATTATTAAGGATTTTTTATATAATGCAAGAGAGGTAAAAGTACAAATCTATTCAGAATTGGAATTTTTTACTCTATAGTTCTCTAACTCAAATCATCTGTAACTTAGTTTTTATCATGCCCCTTGGAGCTTCAAGTTAGAGAAGTATTACTATATATGTGGGTTGGAAATTTAATAGTGGTAACAGTACTATAGAAACCCAATGCAATGCAACCAACTAATGCTGCCTAGATTAAACACTATCTTCACCCATCATTTTGAATGACAATGCTCAAGTACATGTGTAGCCACATTGGTCATTCACTGGAGTTGGAAAGTTCTCTACCATCCACCATATTCACCAGACTTAATCCCCTTTGACTTGACCCATAAAATGTAAGAACCACTGCATGGAAGGTGGTTCAGAACTATTACAAATGTTTTTCAGGCAGTAAACCACTCTGTTTGGGTTATCAATGAAACAGGCTCTGCCAATGGTATTCTGCAACTTTCACACTGCTGGTGACTACATTGAAGGACAGTAAAAATCTGAAACATGTATATTTTTTGTACACATTGTAATTTTACTATTTCCCACTGTTAAAATTTCTACCCTTGTATATACTGTATGGTCTTGTTTTATGTAGAGATTGCATGTCAATTATTACCATATATATCATATAAAACAAAATTCCACATAAATTTTGTCTCTTACCCTAACACAAATTCACATGTGTCAATCTTGTATGAAACAAGATCCTACTGTATTTGCACACATACACAGACCATACTCCTTTGTAAGGTAGACACTACCTGTATATATAAATAATAAATTAAGACATAACTGTATTCAGTTATCATCATTATTTAAGATTTTAAAGCATAAGAAATTCCAAAATATTTAATCCAATAAATTTATTCTTGGAGCAGGTTACAATTTCGTGATTATATTTAAGGAAAGAAATCAACAAGGAAATTAATTTTTCAATTATTTTATAGAAAAGTTCTCCAACTCCGGAGAGTGTCATGCTTGAAAGACTTTTTATTCAAGAGGAAACAGAAGCTTTGAAAGAAGATAAACGCTTAGTTGAAAATGGCAAAGGTGATTTTATTTTCTTAATATTGTTACTGTATAATGTAAGTTTTTTTTTTTGAAAAAACGTAATAAAGATTAGAAAATGTAATGACATAAATGTTAAATATTTCACATTTTATAGTAATAATAATAATTTTTTGAAAGAGAATAGAATATTTTTTTCAGTAATTCAATATATCACATATCACATAGAAAAATGATCGTTCCGGTATGATATTAACTCAGAATCACTAAAATTTCAGTTAATACCATGATTGGATTGCCCTGAATTTTATTTAAATTCTCAGGAATAATGTTACTTAACTACCTTTACAGTTAAAATTGTTTCTTAACTGACAGTCTCTGCTTTGCATTATAATTAATGCCACTTGATTTTGTTTTGTTGCTTTTCTGAAAAATTGAATTTTTCTTTTTTTTTTTAGTTGTGTCACTTTTCTATGTGATGTGCAATATGTTGTTTGTTAAGTGTTTTTTAATTGTTTGTATTATATTCTGTAGGACCGATGAAACATTAGAGAAGTAATATATAGAAATGTTATAATTTTAATATAATTTTGCTCAATATGATAAATTTTTTAGAATTATTAAAATGATTTAAGCGTAAGTAAAAAAATTTTTAGTTATAATTGAAATATACCATACAATTATAAGATTTTTCACCAAAACTAGTAAACTTAAAAATCAGCTTATATTTAAAAAGCCTTTATTTAACAGACAAATTCTTTTTGTAGTGTCTTGGTTTTAGTTTCATCTCCATAAACTAATTTTCAAAGTATTATTGATGATTTTGTTTAATCCAAAATGCATTCTTTATCATTGAATTTTTTAATTGATAGGACATACTATTGAACTTAAAAATCCATCTGTGAAATTCACATAAATGAATAGTTTTAAATTAGTATATACGCCGTATATACTATATAATAAATTTATTTCAGCAAATGGCATTTAATGTATATTTATTGTACAACATTAAGAAAATAAATAATATTGTTCCAATCGTTGTTTTGGTTTGTTACTGGAAAAGAACATTTACAGTTACTTATATGACAGTAACAAAACAAAAACTAAAGCTCTTTACGCGAAGAAACAAAAAATCTTGACTGTTTAAGACGAAGCGAAAAGAATATGGCGTATATGTCAGTTGCAGAAGTTAAATAACTGACAAAGAATAGAAACAATTAAGAAAACTCTTGCGAGATTTTTCTCTATGTTATATCGAAAAAGTGTCTTGTATTACTAAGATGCTATAAAAATTTCTAAAATAAAAATATGGAAGAAATTTCAGATACTTTCTTAATTGATATATCTTGATACCAAATAAATTAATACAACTTAGCAATACTAATATGACTATTTCACTTTGTTTTAAAGAATATTTAGAAACATATTCCAGAAGATTCACGAAATTTTTAAAATACCAGTTAATTTGCTTTAAAAGTAATTGAGAGAAACGATTCAAGTAGTTTAATCTGCAACAACTACTGCATTTTTAATACATTCTTAATTTTGTTTGTTAAAGATTAGCTTCAAGAAATCAATTTGTATGTCGGTTTGACTGCGGTCTGTATCAAATTAGTCCAGAATATTAAAATTTTAATAAATAAATAGCACTCTACTCAGTTCAGTATCAGAATAAAGCATCAACCTACTTATTATGGGCATAAAATAGTCATTAGGAGGATTGCCATTGCGAAATTCAAATATCCTTTTCCTTCACTTGCAGTCATTTTCCATTTATTCGCAATTTAGTTAATCAAATTCTATCTGGCATTGTTTCCGGCACAAAATAACCCGTTAATGGATAACCTCTTAAAGGTTAAAAAAAAAAATCATTTCTACTCTAATGGAAGTTTAAGAGAAGTATAAGCCGTTATCATCTAATTTATTCAGAGAATTTAAATCCAATGCGCCTCAATCGATACACTTATTTAATAAATAATGTATGTGCATTAGAGATAAATCCTTCAGAGACAGGTTGGCCCTTTATCCAATTATTCATTTCAACAGTACAACAGCTGTAAGAGGAAACTCGGTCAACATTGTCGAGCGTTTAGCAAAGATTTGATTTCCTTTTGTGAAACTTGATTCCATCCTAATCCTAACAAAAACTTTAAAAAATAATTTAGTATTTATCATCGGATATTTATGGCAGACGTTTCAAAATTTGATATTAATTAATATACTTTGGCAAATTTTGTTGGAAAACATTCAAAATTTTCTGAATCTTTTCCGTTTATCTGATGAGAGGGCGATCGATCTCTTTTCCTCTCTTAGATCGATCCCTCTTCTTTCTTGCGTGAACAAATACTATTGTCATATTTTCAGTTTTATCTAAGCACATAAAAGTAAAATATTTTAATATTTTCAAACGTAAAAAAAATATTTATTTTTAAAATTAAAAATTAAAAAAAAATTAAATTAAATTCGTACTGTAGACCTATTTACATTTCGGAACCGAAATACGTATTTTATATAAAATAATATTTAAAATTAACAGAGGTACTTAATATTTTATAACTGATTAACGTAATTTTTGTTATAATTTTGCATATTAAAAAAAATATATATATATATATATATAA
>NW_019385072.1:478039-478798 GCF_000671375.1 Centruroides sculpturatus | reverse complement strand
ATATATATATATATATATATTTAAACATCGTCCTTTCTAGAGCACCAGGGGAGCCAAGTGTTTATGGTTTTACTGCACAAATTGTTCTAGCAGACGATGATAAATGACTAAATTAGTATCATTAGTGGAAGTGAAAGAGTACGTCTTGTTTTATTTTTAATAGCATAAAGTTTTTAAAACCTCCAACCTATAAATGCAATTATAATGTATATAGTAATAATGCAAAACTTATCAAATAACCAGTGCAAATGAATTTTAAATTTTGAATAAATTTAGAAAGTTATGATCAATCTTTGTCTTGATGTCATCAAAATGGAAAGCATTATCTTGAAAATAATAGAAAAATAAGTAAGTCTGATATCTTTCTTTTTTATTAAAATTAAATAATATATTCAATCATTTATCCAAGACACATTTGAATTACTTAATTTTGATTTTATCCTGACATAAAAATTAATTAAAATAAAATATCTTCTAACTTCAAGCTAGAATTTGAATTAATTTTTATTATAAATAAGAAATACTCGACTTAAAATTACTTTATTGTGGATTAAAATGCAAGAAGGTTCCAAAGAAGGATTAAAATCATTTTAATTTAGATATTTCTTATTTATAATAAATTCAACAAAACTCTGAAACTTATTAATTTAATAAGTTTAAGATAATAAATTTTATTGCAAATAAAAGTACAGTGTATTTTGAACAACTTCGGAAATTATATCATTTACAAAATACTATTTTTCCCATTAATATATATAT
>NW_019385072.1:469119-477983 GCF_000671375.1 Centruroides sculpturatus | reverse complement strand
ATATATATATAATAAAGTAGCTGAGTTGTTTAATTTTGCAAATTAAAATCAAAGGGATTTAATAAACTACATTTACATCTTTTAAATAGTAAAGACTGCATATAAATTGAACTATAAATGAACGCATAAAATAGTAATATATAAATTATCTGTAATAAAATATAGATGTTAAGTTAAAAGACAGAAAGGAAAATTTTGAATTAAAAGTAAAAATAAAAACTATATTTCAGGAATGGCCAAAAAGTGAATTAACATTCTAAATTTATTGAAAATGTATTCATTCCAAGGAAAAATGTTTACTACATCCAGAGAATCTTATTCAGTGAGTTTGTCAAAAGTATGAAAACTCCTGGGTTATTATTATTTCCGATATACAAATATACATTTTTTACTTGTTTATTTTCGTAGATCTTATAACGATCCAGAACGCAAAAAAAATAAGAGAAAAAAGTAAGTATTGAAAATATTCAAAGAAATTCTGTACTATTATATTTATAATATAAAAGATAAAGGAGTAAAAGAAATATATTAATTATATTTCACTTCAAAAGTAAATAAAATATTGTAAAATAATTTAAGTGTTAGAAATTTAACACACACAAAAAAACAATATAAATACAGTATGCTGTATGTATATATACATATACGAACACATATTTAGTTATGAATTTCGAAAAAAATTGAAAGTTTAACAGTACTTTGATGAATAGTAAAAGAAAAACAGTTTATATTTTATTTATTTATTTATCATTTCATTTGTTTATTAGGCCAAATATAATATAAATGTAAAATGTAATCAAATTATATTGCTATATTAAAATCAAATACTGTAATAATAATAAATTAAATATATTGAATTATATAAAAATAATTTAGGCTAAGTAAATTTTAAAATATATAAGAAAAATTGAATACTGAATTTAAAAGCAATTAAAATTTACATAGTTCCTTTGTTTTTTTAGTTCTTAAAAAGTTTTGATTACTTACTAATGTTATTTAAACGTTAATTAATAAATAAGTATTGTTTTCAGGTAAATCAATGTTTTAAAATGATTGAAAAATGATTCTTTATCCTTGGAATTTTAACAGCTAAGAACAATGTTAATTTTAATTAAAAATACAATTTTGCGATACAGTCAACACTATTCATAATAATGAATGAAAATAAAATGTTTAGCTTGTCGCGATGGTAACATCTGATGTTGTTTCTCACTTATAGATTGATTTTGTTAGCATTATTATTTTCATTATACTGTATTAAAAAAAAAAGAAGAAGAAGAAGAAGAAAGAAAGAAAGAAAACGAGTCGCATAAGAAACGTAACAGAAAAAGGAAAAATATGAAAAATTTATAAAAGAATGACATAAAACGGTGCCAAGATACAGATTTATATGATAAGTTATTTTATAGTTTATCTTACTTATATTATATATTTCGAAGCGCATTTCCTATACAAACATATCTGAATAATTTATTAAAATATATTTTATGTTAATTCAATAATGGATTAATTGTAAGCTTTGTATTACTATATTTTGCCTATTAACCTAGCCCATTTATTATCAGATATGTCGACCGGATGACCGAGACTGTAGAGGAGTCAGCCTGACGCTTTGCAGGACCCGGAATCGAAAGCGAGAGAAAAACCCCATGAATTTTTTATTGATGATCCCATCTCTCACCATCCGGTTGCCCCATTGTGGGCCTGGCCGAACCCACGATGGGCTTGATTAAAAGGTCCTCTTAGTGCTCAAAGGGCGCGAAGAGTTAAAAAAAAAAAAAAAAAACTAGAATGTTTAACAATCAGAAAAACATTTACTGTAAAACACAATATATTAATTAATAATTGTATGTAAAACTTACGATAGCGTTTACTGGGAAAAAGTTTTGATATAGTTTATATTGTAAAAAAATAAAAGGGATTAAATCAAAAATTATTATACTTGTAAAACTGCTTAAATAATATACCGGCATATCTAAATATATTTAAATATATTCATTCAATAAACTGACCATAATTTCTTGATACCAAAACTGGATGGGAAAGCCACAGCTGGTAAATACCTGGCCTCTCTTATTAAAATTTCGTCAATAAATATAAATGTGCATTATTAATAATTTGTTATTACATTATTACTGATGTTGATTTGGTGGTGTAAAAAAGAATACGTAAATTTCTCTAAAACATTTTATTTTAGGAAAATCTAATATCGAAATAATGATATTTTTATCACAATATAATAAATTTAATAGTTGATGTAGAAAATTCCCTAGTGTCAAACCAAGCACATTTTTCAGTTGAATTTATTTTTTGTTTTGATCACTCGCAATTTTATCATAAAACTTATCGCATTGTAAGTCGTAGTTTTCCTTTAGAATTATTTTCTTTCATGGCTTCAATATTTAATTTCGACTTTATTTTTGACTGTAGAGAATTCATGAGTGAAAATACTTCTTCTACAGTAGCTATAGTTCCTGAAAAACGAAAAAACTAATTTTATCATATTATTAAAATCTTGGAATTCAAGATCCTTTTCTATATTTCACAAATATTTTGATCCAACTGTCAGCTACATTGATTTTTCTTCTTCTTTGTCTCCTCAAGTGTTTAGTTATTATTGTCTTTATTAGCCCGTATTGTCGAATTTCATCTGTTTCTGTTCGTGTAATATGTTCCTTAACTTCGTTGACACTATTCAGTAAGCTATATTTCATGCCATTTCTTCTGTAGTGGTACCCATTCAAATTTATGACCCTTACCAACGTGAATAAACATTTTCTAACAAATTACAAGTCCAGAATACAATTACATTTTTGAGCTAAATTAGCAAAAGTAAAAATTTTACTAAAACGATTAGACAGCTGGAATAGAGAGGGAGAAAATAGCACTGTCCCGTTCAAAACGGTTCGTATGGCCAGCCTATCATTCAAGTAAAATTAGAAAATAGTACTCCATATAGTCGAACTCAACTATAACAGCTTGACAAAGCTTGACAGAAAACCATCGATGCCCCCACTATCAACTTGTATAAAAAATTAACTCTATAATGACCATACAAAAAAAATTTCGGGCTACTTCAATATCAATTATAGTGTTAATATGTAAATAATCCTGGGAAAAGATATAATTATGTAAAAGTTGTTGAGTATCCCGATTTTCCACCAGAAGACTACAGTTAGACTCTACAGTTTGTTTCATCTATAAATACAACTAGGACTTGGCTGGTATTGAAAAACTTTTTAGTGCTGTTTGAAGTAACTGACATCGGATCCTACAAAGAAAGGTCGACATCGAGTGTTTTTAATTAAAACGATATCTTGTCAGTCGTTTTAAAGAAGATTTATATTTTATCTTCGTGTTGTATATTGTTAGTCTCTGGTGAAATATAGAAAAAGGATTGAATTGGCCCAAAGACTTTTTTGTATGATCATTACAGTGTTAATAAGTAATAATTTTTATTTTTATTTAATATCATTTTAGATCAGAATTATAAATATGGATACGAATAATTCTACTTTTTTGTCGTTTAATCTAAAAAATTTATTTCGATGTTTGCAAAAGTTACCGCATTTTTGGTACTTGATTGCTTCTTGTTCTCTTTAAGAACGTAAAACGTAAAATTCTTTTGGAGAGCTTAATTTATCACACAGGAACTCTTAGGATTGATCAGACAGACTTTATTAACTAAAAGAACGGAAATGCATTTTGGGCCTATTTGCCGCTCATCAGTCCTATCTATTACAGATCTGTTAAAATATAATTATAAATTAGACTACGGATCTGCTAATGCTCCTTTATATATGTATACGTGACAGCTTTAATTAAAGCCGATTCACAGTTCGCGAAAACGAAGAAGAGAAAACGACACTAAATATGTTTAGTGCGCAACACTTCGCACAAGTGGCATGCTTGTATTTCCTTTGTCTTTTGGTTAGCAAGAAAAATTGATCGAAATACTTTTCTGTGTTGCTGGCCCACAAGTTTTGATTCACTGATAAAATTGAAATGATTAGAATTAGAGTAGAATTATCTTCGCTGAATTGTATTCATCATTTATATAACGTAAGTTAATCGAATCCAGATAGGTCGAAAAATTCCAGGAAATTTTTGGGTGATAGTCCGCCGGATATGTCAGACCACGTCCTTCATCACTCAATCGCAGCATTGTGGAACCGGCCCAACGAGCTAGAATATACTATATAGAGTGACTGTGGCGACGTCATGTTTAAAGAAAATTGAATACATATCTATCATTTTCCTTTTAGTCAAGTAGTATGCCATTTGTGTCGTGTAAAGATAACGAGCTTTTTTTTTCTTTTTTTTTAACTATTTCCGCCCTGTGGGCACTAAGAGGGACTCTTTTTGTAAGCCCATTATGGGTTTGGCCAGGCCCACAATGGGGCTGACGGGGTCCGACATATCCAAACGGACCACCCCCGAAAAATTCCTGGGGATTTTTCGACCCGTTCGGATTCGAGCCCGGGTCCGTCGTGTAAAAGTGTGCAAAGGAAAGGAAGAGTTTTAACCCTTAATTAAGATGGTGCTAGTCAAAATGACTCTACTTAGTTTTTTTTTTGTTTTTAATTTTAAAAGTAAATAACAAGACATTTCTTTCTTTAACACTAAATTTAAACGTTTCTAAACAAGACAAATGTTCTGTAGCAATAAGTTAAATGCATTTCTAAACATTTTCAATTTTACTTTTCCGGCTGTTATCTATACATAACAAAGGAAATTATTGGAATCGTGTCAAATTTGACCCTCAGAGTTTTTTGCGAATCTCCACGAGGAATTTCTGTTCGAACAAACAATCACCTGCCGTCCGAGTCAGCATTTTTAAAAAAGGTGGCAACACTAGCACGGAATTTTTCATTACTTATTCTGTGACGAAACTGAATTTTAGTCTTTTAAATTGAGATACCTAAATAAGAGAACGGCGAAATTTTCCTTTGCCCCGGGCGGCTGACACCCACGCTACGCCACTGGTTGATAAAGAGATCTCAGTTCCAGTGGCGCGCCGTCCTTGGAAGCGGTGGAAACGCCCCTTCCCTTGTATTTTCTAAAATATAAATACATATTGCGCGATTATTTTCATATTTTAACCTACAGTACTTTGAATTAATTAAAATTAATATTTTATTATAAATTAACCCAAGCGGTAGGAATTTACTGGTATGTTTTTATGATAGTTCTGTACAGTTGACAGGAGTTTAAAAAAAATCCATTAAAATATTTGATATTTTTATTCCGCTCTTCCATCTTATATTACTTTAGAATTTCGATGTTAAACCAGTGATATCACGATTTAGTATACCCCATCTATAAGGGGATGTAGAAAAAATCGTGTACAATTCTTGTATAATGTTAAAAAAATTAACTTTTACTTTGGCAGCATCATTTATAACTAAATTTAATGAATGGAGATGCACAAGGTACAAAAAACCTCTAGGTACAATTTATTTTACTTAAATTTACGATTTATGTATCCGTTTGTCATAAAAATTTGTCTTTCCACTTCTTTCCCAAGACTACAAATATTCAAGTACAAAGTAACCGGTTTCGACTTATTTCTACTTAAGAAGTAGTTAAATAATTAAGCGATTAGGGAATTGGAGACATAAACAAAACCCTGATGAAAGAGCCGGAATATTACTTAAACAAAAGCTTAACCGAACCATCTCTAGCCGAGTACAGTGGGGACTGATTTCTTCGTAATATTAGACGTAATAAAGACAGAAATTTTTCCAGTTCAACGAGAGTGACCGAAAAGTTATAACTTTTGGAAATTTCCGTGGACAACACCTGGTCCTAAAACGAATTAGTTAGAAAACAAATGACTATTAAGTTTAACAAATTTAGTTTTTTACAGCTACGGTGAGAACCGTTTAAAATTTACAACAACCCTGTCGTGTCCTTTGAGATATACTAGTGATGCGACAAAAGAAGCATTTGTCATTGACTGGTATCAGCACCCTCGGAATTTGGCATGCACGCACTGCACACCAACCAAGATCGTCTCTGATTCCATCCATGAGCCACTGGTAGGGAGCAATTTTAACTAAATGGATTGTTTTAATATTTTAAAAGTAAAGAATATTTTGTTATTTTCATATACGTTTCTTCACAAAACTATATTTAATTATAATTTTCTTTAAAAGCATATTCATACAATGAATATTTTGTACCAGGTATATACTGTACTGTACATCCACCACACATTTTATTTTACCAAGTAAGTTTTAATAATTTTATTTTTATTTTTAGCCCTATATCGTGGCTAGCGATTTAGAATGTAATTGTGATATTGAAAATTTAATTTTAAAAACTTTTGGCTCAAGACCACATAATGAAAAAGAAAACATTATTAAAAGAGAAAGACCAATGCCTAAATTAAATACAGTATAAATATGCCAACAAAAAAATTTGTTTGACATTTTTACGATAAAATTTATGAAGACGTAAAATGGCTTTGTGGATGCGTAGAAATGCAAAAATTGCTTTGTTGGTCTTGCCTACTATTTTCAAATAAAATTAAGTATGTGGAATAAGAATGGCTTTGAAGATTTAAATAATTTGAGTAAAGCTGGCAAAAGACACGAAAATCGTAAATGTCACATCGATTCTTTCGTAAAACTGAAGCAATTTGGAAATCAAAGCAGAATAGAATTTAACATTAGTAAACAATATAAAATAAGTACTGAAAATTATAACACAGTTACGGCTAATGCATATATTATATCTAAATTAGTAGATATTATATGTTTTTTTTATCAAAGCAAGAATTGACATTTAGAGGGCATAGGGAATCTATTGAATCTAATAAGAGAAATAGTTATATTGAACTTGTTTGTTTATTAAGTACGTCAGATAATTATTAAAAATACATTTAGAGAAGTCTACGGCTTTTACTGGTTATCGAACTAACGAATACGAATAGACCCTGACGCGCAATTAACTGTTTGCCCCTGTAAGTCGACTTCTTACAGAAACACAGCTTCCCTATCATCAAATGTCACGGCACGCCACTGCTCAGTTCTTAATGTGCTTACTTCAACTGTACACCTGTTCAGTTTAAAGTGGTTTTTAAAAGAAACATCAGTATAGCGTAGTATAACTTCTTTCACGAATCCTTTTGTCTTAGCACACTTTGTGCCTTTTGCTTCCCCCTCTTCTATTACTTCTAGAATTAACTTCCATACTTAATGTAAGACATTTTTTTTACAATTAATTGATTTGTATATAAAAACAATTTGCGTAACGAATAAACACAGACCACATCAACCATTATTCAATAGCATCGAAAAACGTGGTAACAAGTTTCTTTTCTCTCCAAAATGATGTCATCGTTTTGCTCATCGCTCTCCAACGGTATTGCTCACACCGTGGAGTCTAGAAACGTCCTCATAATTTTGCAGATTGTAAAATAGTGTCAAATAATAAATTCTATTAAGAAGGGTGCCTTCTACTTGCATAGTTTTCGATTTATTTTTTGAAAGTAAGAGATAAAAGTAGGTCATAATGTATCCAAATTTTGTTAGTCCTATTTTGATATTCAATTAACATATACTTGAAAACAGACCCTGCAACTTTGATGAACATCTACCTTAAAAGTTTCTGCTCAGCCTTAATTAATGGTCTAAACTAGTGGTGCCAAAACTACAGCCCCTGGGCTAATTCCGGCTCGCGAGCATATTTGACACATCACTTTTAAATGATAGAATAAACTTCTACATATAGAATACTGTATACAAAATATTTATAGCCCGCCTACCTACAATATGTACAGTTTAGCCTCCAATCGAAAAGTTTTGGGCACCACTGATCTAAACACTCGACACGTAGAATGTTTGCTTTTTTTTTTAAAAAAAAAACTCTTTCCGCCCTGTGGGCATTAATTAAGAGGACCTCTTTTAGCAAACCCATTATAGGTTCGACCAGGCCCACAATAGTGCGGCCGAGTGGTGAGGGAACGGGGGCCAATCGACCAGGCCCACAATAGTGCGGCCGAGTGGTGAGGGAACGGGGGCCAATATATCCGGACGGACCACCCCCCGAAAACTGCCATGGGATTTATCAACCCGCCCGGATTCGAACCCGGGTCCCCCAAAGCGGTAGGCTGCCTCGGCAATCCGGTCGTCAAAATGTATGCTTCAGGTGATTTGCTTATTCCAAAATTCGTTATCAAGTTAACTTGTGTAATTTTGAATCGAGAATTTTGGAAATATTTCACATATATCATAAAGAATACATAAAATTTGAATACAATTTATAAATTTATAAAAAAAAAATAAATAATAATATAATGAAAAATAATTACCGAGTAAATTTTCGTAAATTTAAAACCAATGAATAAATAATAAAATGAGAAATTCTTAAAAATTCAAATATTTTATTTGATACACTATGAAATCTACAATTTTAATTTATTATTTTTATTAATATATAAAAATAAAAAATAAATTATAAAGCAACTTTATTGCTAGGTGGCACCACTTTGCAAATGTATGTTTTGACTTGTTTTGTAAGGGAGTAATAAACGTGAGTTCAATTTCTAAAAGTTTTATTATAAGTAGTGATGTAACGAATATTCGGTTACTATTCGGTATTCGGCCTATTTTCCATTATTCGGCCGAATACCGAATACCTAAAAACAGGAGTAAGAGATAACAAAAACACAGTAAATTAATCATTTTAGTACAGTGGTACCTCAGGATACGAAATTAATCCGTTCCGAAACTGAGATCGTATCATGAAAATGTCGTAAGGTGGATCATCTTTTCCCATACGATTACATGTAAAACCAAATAATTCGTTCCAACGCGAAAAACATACTCAAATTAAAGCCAAGTAATACATTAAAAAAA
>NW_019385072.1:456335-462195 GCF_000671375.1 Centruroides sculpturatus | reverse complement strand
TTTTTTCTAGTTTGAATGACATTAGGTTGACGAATAAGCGTCTTTTCAGAAAAGATTGATTCAAATTCGACTATACCAATCAGAATCTAGAATGTAAACAAATACTAAAAAATCGTTATTTTCATGGTTTTTCAGCGCTATTTTCACTTATTTTTGTTATTTGACGCTATTTAGACAAATAGGCAAGTTTTCCGAAGCATAAAATTGAAGATTTCCCGCCAAAATAGAAACTTCCCATAACGTTCTAACATCATTTTAAAATATTCCATATCTAAAGCAGAAAGTGTTAGCTAAAAATAGACTTATTTATAGAACAATCCCCCATTTCTCACCTCAGGGAAAGTCATAAAACAGTTGGGTGCTAATGACTTTGTGAAAGGGAAAAAGTTCTACACTTAGAAACTTCGAAAGAAGGGATTTGGCCTGTACTGTCCGCGGGCCGCATAAACATTGATAGGGGGCCGTATGTGGCCCGCGGGCCGCAGGTTATGCACCCTGATTTTAACAAGTCACTATTTGTAACACCGCAACACAGAAGTGTCAAGTACAGTAATACCTCAGGATACGAACACCTCAGCATACGAAATTTTCAGGATACGATGTGAAATTTGAACATATTTTTGCTCCATGGTACGAACCAAAACTCACCATACAATGTTACATTCGTTCGCAGTGCCATTTTTTTATTCACTTCTGTTCATTGGTCTCGTGTTTGCTTTGTCGTGGAAGGATCTTGCTCGATAAAGGAAATCTTGAGGTATTATCAGAAAGTGACTGATTTTATTGAAAAGAAACATCTCGAAAAGGTTCACACTGGCTGTATTGCTGCTCAGTTTAATGAGATTTGCCTAAGTCATTTTAGAAACACTTTAAAAAGTAGGCAAAGCCAAACCTCTTTGGATAGATATTTACCAAGAGACCTCTATCCAGTGAAAGTGCTGGTGGAAGTGAAGGAAAGAAAGCAAAAAGCAGTGAATAAAAAATTTTTAAAAAATATAAAACAGAAAAGATAAAAAAATTAATGTTGAGTTATTATTACATTATGTTATGTAAGTTAAGTTTTAGTATCATTTCCCTTCTCTCTCTCCTCTGCCACCAGTTTACATTTCCACCATCGTCTATCCTCAAAAGTAAAGTGCAAATAAAACTATATTTTTTTTATCAATTATTATTCTATTATGGTTATTTATACATTTACAACTACAAAATGCATTTTTTCAGTGTTTTCTTTACTAAAGTTGTTGTTATTTTTTTTTAATGTACTACTTAGCTTTAATTTGAGTGTGTTTTTTGTGTTGGAACAGATTATTTGGTTTTACATGTAATCATATAGGAAAAATGATTCACCTTACAACATTTTCATGATACAATCTCAGTTTAGGAACAGATTAATTTTGTATCCTGAGGTACTACTATATTTAATCTTTGAAAACTGGTGTGAACTGTAATTTATTATCATCATAGACTTATTACCAAAAAAGAAGTGGAAAAGGTTATTGAAATGTTGAAAACTTTCTTTGAATGTCAGGATGTATATGCTTACCTTCAAAAGATTGTCCAGTCAAAATAAGTCAGGCATCATAAATTATTTACTGACTATTTCTGCTAATGGATGTCAAAAACATTTTATTTATATCTAATACAGATATATACTGTGAAGTATGCAATATTATATTAAAATACCATACCTTGAATCAAACTTATTATTGTTTACTGCATACAAACTCTATATCTTGAAACCTATCTCAAATTTTTTTTCATTCCTGTGAGATTTGAGATAGACAGGTTTGACTATACAGGTATACCTCGACTTACGTCGCTTCGAGTTACGTCATTCCCGATTATACGTCGTTTGTCAAGAAAGTATATGGAAAAATAAAAATCAAGTTTAAGTCATTTTATTCGACTTTGTCTGTCCGCCACAAATATTGAAGTCGTAATATCACTAGAAAAATGTTTAAAGCACATAAAATCATATTATAATATATACTTNGTCGTATGGTGAGTTTTTGTTCGTATCGTGGAGCAAAAATATGTTCGAATTTCATGTCGTATCCTGAAAATTTCGTGGAGCATTCGTAACCTGAGGTACCACTGTATTTAGATTTAATGTTATCGGGATAGTGTTGTTTGTTTATATTTATTTATAACTTATAACATGCACAAAATAAAAAAGAAAATAATATTAGTCACATGTATTCACAATTTATAATTACAAGATCAGCACACGTACTGTACACACCTATTCGTTTGAGAATCGTTGCACAACTGAGAGTCTGACCCCGCCTATCCTTCTTTTTAAGCGCTCGTCTTTGCTCTTCCCTTTCTCTTTCCTCTATCGCTCTAAACCATATGTCTATGCATACATCATAATATACCCTCACTATACTTTCGATTCGTCACTTTTCCGTCGTAGATTTTCAATTTTACAATTATTTGACTCATAGCCTGGTGATAACGCAGAAAAGAGACAGATAGGACATCGGTATAAGTCACAGATACGATTTCACAGATTCGAGAAAGCTCGGTAGCCCGAATGGCCCCAGGCTTTTGCCCGTGCATGCTAAGTTACTTTCATTACAAGCATTTAGCTTTCCGAAGTCTATGACAACAATTGTTTGGCATTGATGGCCGCGAATTTCGTGCCAATAAGCTGCCTCGACTTGTTCGATTATGTTATTAACTCAATTTCATATTTATTTTAACTTCGCGGTCCTTCTCTCTTCTTTTTTTGTTACTTACACGTGTAGGTCATTTCATTGTTATCCACATTTGATATCATTTATCACATACAGTACTGCCATGACGCTCTTGTCTGTCCACTACAACTGTCAAGAATTAACGCGATTGACGAAGCGTGGTGACAGCGGGCCAATAGAGAGCAGGTCCTTGCCATAGTGCACTTTGCGCGCCAATTTTCATACGTGCATTAATCAAGCCGAATAGTTTGGCCGAATATTCGGCTATTTAGCCACGCTCCTGGCCGAGTATTTGGTATTCAGCCTCAGGCCAAATATACTATTCGTTGCAACACTAATAGATGTCCTCTGACTGACAAGAAGTAGATATCGTCTGGCTAATAAAAAAGTATCATCTGGTCAACGAGTAGTAGATGTGTTTCACTAATGATAATTTGTGATCACTGGAAGTGCTACTGTGTTGTAAGGTGTTTTCCTGAACAAACTGATATGGGATACATTCATTGGCCCTATGGATTCCGATGCCATTTATTGGACTATTAAGTTTAATAACTTGACTCGTGGGTACCTAAACATTTAGTATTTTAATATTAATTTAATGCAAATGTATACATATCCATACCCAATAATAATTAACAGAAAAAATAAATATATTCAATAAAAATCTTTGTTTTAATGAATGTACAATGTCGCGGCTCGGGAAATATGTTAACACTGAAATGAAAATCAGTCTAGAATAGGGAAAATCGGGGAATTACACTGTGAAACAGCAAATTGTGCAGTGGCGTTATTGTGAATTGGCGTAAACTGAGGGCTACCTGTATAGTTTTAGGGAAGTGTGGGGGCTCGTCCCCACCCAAGAGCTTAGGTGCGATTAATGGTGAGCACTGAAGCACCACGACTAAGTGCAAAGCATGTGGAATAGGCAGTACATCAATATGTGTTAAAAACTGATCTTTGGAGGTGAAAGTCTTGCAAAGGGTCAACAATTCTGGGATAGTGCAAAACCCTTCATTCAGAGTTTGAATCTTACTCCTTGCTGTATGTATTGGCTGGTATCCCGTTAATGGGAAAAACCCAAATCGGTTCACCATCTTGCTCATGTTTTAGGCCGAAATACTCCATCTTGCTATTCCAACACACTAGAGTTTATGGTGATTTGATTAATTGCAGTGTATCTTGTAGATGCCAAGACAAAAATAAGTTTAGAAAAAGCAGAGACTATTCAGGTGAGTTCTGAGATGGCAGAAAGTTACTGAGACTTTCTTTTAGACTAAAAGTGTTCTAAAAGCAGGGTTTAAGCAGAGAAACAATGAAAAAGAGGAACGACGACAAAACACCATTGACACAGTGAAAGACATATAAACCAATGAAGTAAATTCAGAAGAGTGGATAATCATAAAGAATAGCCTTAATCTATAAGGACCTTGAATAAGTTCTCGCTGTTCTTTAACAGATGGTGTTACCAGAACCACGTGTGTTTATTTTTAGATGATGACGCATCTGTAAGGAAGTACAATAAGCGACCTTGAAATTCAGTATATGTTTAACACAATGAAAAAATAAGTGTAAACAACTTATTTTTTCATTGTGTTAAATATGTCTAGTTTCGTGCCAAAAAAAGAGTATTTGCGGGGAATTTTATTGCACTATTTTATTCAAAAAAAATCTGCAGCTGAAGCACACAGAATTCTTGTTGAGAATTACGGCGACCATGTTCTGTCGGAAACAACATGCAGAGATTGGTTTAGACGCTTCAAAAATAATGATTTTGATGTTGAAGATAAAGAATGATCTGGTGCACCAAAAAAGTTTGAAGACGAGGAATTAGAGGCATTACTTCATGAAGACTCATGTCAGACACTAGCTGAACTTGCAGAATCATTAGGAGTTGATCACACAACAGTTTCGAAATGTTTAAAAGGATTAGGAATGATTCAAAAGCAAGGACATTGGGTGCTGTATGAGTTGAAGCCGAGAGATGTCGAACGGTGTCTTTTCACATGTGAACGGCTGCTTCAACGGCAGAAAAGGAACGGTTTTCTGCATCGTATCGTGACAGGCGATGAAAAATGGATACACTACAATAACCCTAAGCGTAGAAAATCGTGAGGTAAGCCCGGCCATGCATCAACATCGTCAGCAAGGCCGAATATCCATGGTTCGAAGCTTCTGCTCTGCATTTGGTGGGATCAGCTAGGTGTAGTTTATTACGAGCTGCTCAAACCAAACGAAACCATCACGGGAGATCGCTATCAACTACAATTGATGCGTTTGAGCCAAGCATTGAAGGAAAAACGGCCACTATATGAGCAGAGACACGACAAAGTGATTTTGCAACATGACAATGTTCGGCCACATGTTGCACAACTGGTGAAAACGTACTTGGAAATGCTTAAATGGGAAGTCCTACCCCACCCATTGTATTCACCAGACATTGCCCCTTCGGATTATCACTTGTTCCGACCGATGGCACATGGCCTGGCTGAGCAGCACTTCCATTCTTATGAAGATGCCAAAAAATGGGTTGATTCTTGGATAGCCTCAAAAGATATGTCGTTTTTCCGACGTGGAATTCAAATGCTGCCAGGACGATGGGAAAAAGTAGTGGCTAGCGATGGACAATACTTTCAGTGACGTGTTTATTACAACTTTTTTAAAATAAAGTGTTAATTTTCACAAAAAAAACAGTGAGAACTTATTTAAGGTCCTTATATATATTTCATTTTGAAGAGTTTTTGACATGGATGATTCTCTGGTAACATGCAGAATGTTGAAAATGTGAGAAGAGTTTTCTGACAACAAAAATGAACTAGAGGATCAGCTAGATTCACCTATTAAATACTTGACACTTGCATGTTGTGGCGTTACAAATAGCAACTTGTTAAAATTCACATGTTCAATTGAATACAAATTTGTATTCGGTTTTTCGTCTGAGGATGATAACTATAAGCTATTGAAAGTGCTTGAGAGTACATGTGAATTTTAACAGGGATGCGCAACCTTTTCTGAAGAAGAGCCAAATTAGGATTAAGTTTACTGACTGGGGGCCGGACCTCCAAGTGATTAATGCGATGGCTGAGATTGGATGCTGGCAGCAATCTTCTTGATGTCTAGCGTAATGGCAGATGTTGAAACAACCAGCAGATTTTCCAAATTCT